>NC_092819.1:161359535-161492035 GCF_023375885.2 Dermacentor andersoni | reverse complement strand
CAGGTTTTAAAGAAAACATGATTGAATACGAAACAATGCAAAGTCTTCAAGGAATATGTGAATTCCGTCATCTTCATGCAGCTTCAACTAATCAGTGCGAAGACATTATGTAGGATAGGAAGAGAAAACATCAGTGAGCCTCTTCTATTATCAGTCCCTGACAGTCCCGGAATGCTTGGGCCTCTTGTCCCGCATTCAATTTTCTCAATCAGCTTAGGAAACTCTAACCACTAGTCCGAGAGCTGCCATAATAGCATTCGTTTTACCAGAAGTCGCAAACTGCCTGCGGACTGTCAGAGCTGACAGCATATATTTCTTCGGATATATGCAAGTAGCTAGCAGACGGCAGCTGTCCTAAAAAGATGCGCATGACCTTGACGTTATGTTTTTTTTTAAAGAGGCTGTGTTCCTGTGTGTTTTTCCATTGCAGATGGCAAATATCGTTCACTTAGCCAACGCTTTCTTTACATCGGTGCTTCGTGTGCAATCATGCGAGTTTTTCACGGGCGGTCTGATTGTTGCAGCTTTGGTCCTTGTGTTTTTGAATAGTGAAGCACAGCGATCAGACGCAAATGCTTGCTTTTCTTTATGTGTTTCGCGAAATCTCTCACTCTCATTGCTATATGCGTAGTAAACAGATAGTTTCGCTTTTAAGATGGGTGAAAATGGTGTACGAGGAAGCATATCATATTCTATGTAGCTGTTGAATGCTGGTAGCTGGAGTGGTATACGTAACTTGAGCCAGACATTAAAAATATACAAATGCCACATAACTGGACAGAACTGAGGTAATGTTTTTGGCGTTGCTTAGAGATGCTCAGATCTTTTTCATTCCGCCTAATTAGATAATTAGCCTTCATTAATTACCTTCTGAAATATTATAATTAGATGAAAAGTGTCGATGATAAAATTGTAGAGCAACAAAAAATCTCTCAATACAGCTTTTTGTTGCTCACCTACGTGCTACAGAAAAGTGTTTTTTTGCGAGCGTGAAAGCAGCCCGCTAATGCACGCAAAGCTGCCGCGCGACTGGCCACTCGCGGCATTTTGCGTGTATTTTCAGCGTTCCTTCACGCTCGCAAACAAACACTTTTATGTAGCACGTAGTTGAGCAACAAAAAGCTGTATGGGGAGCTTTTCATGTTTCTATACAATTTTTTGTGGACACTTCTTATCTAATCATCATATTCGAAGTTGACTAATGAATGAAGAATAGTTATTTAATTACGCGGAATAAAAAATCTTAGTAACTCCAAGCGACGGCAAACAACATTATACCTTGGTTCTGTCCAGCTATGTGGCATTTGCATATTTTAATTGTTTGGCTCAAATTACGTGGGACGCCTTGTATAATGAAAGCTTCGCCGATTGCTGTTGACATGTATGTTGATCCCTTCTGTTACCAAGTTCGTGCGTTTGCTTTTGGACGTGCAGGATTAGTAGACAGTGTAGACGCGTTCTGTTTTTCACACACGTGGGCCTTTAGTAGATGGTTTCACGAGCTTTTAGGATATTGGCGTGAACTTTCTGGGTGAACAGTGATGTGGCACGACCGCAATTTTGTTTATTTTCGTGTGGCAATGACGCTTGTCTTTCGCAGGCAATGAATGAGCTGGCTTAAATAGAGCGGTTAAGGGGCACGAAGAGCTATAACAAGATGTAAATTGAGCTTTGTGAACATGTCCATTGTGCTGAGGCTGCGATTCCATTACGCAAGCGTTATGGTTGTGTCGGCGACATGGCTTCTGCTACAGCACCATTTTGGAGGCCACGCTACTGAATTCGCTTGGTAGGGCGCGATCTACGAGGACCTAAAAGCAGACGACGGCAACCAGGAGAGTGACTTGTGATCACGGTGCATTCAAACAAAAGCTCGGACAGTCCCCGACAGCTGGATCACGTGACTTTGGTGCGCATTTCTGTCAGTGGTATCCAGACCGGAAGCCTTAGGCGGTTTGTGGACAGTCTGGAACTGCATAATTGAAGAAGCTCGGTGCTCTCATATACATTATGTCCACTGAAGGAGGAAGGTCTTTCCTAGTAATCTGCAAATGCAACTGTCTTGCGTCAACCGATGCCATCCTATGGTTGCATATTTACCAATTTCGTCATGGTGCTTAGTTCTTTACCATCCTCAACAGCATCCGGCTTTCTGTTTATCATGCATATCATTATTGTCGTTCCATTGCTTGTTCAGCAGGCCTTCACTTCTCAAGTCTCATTTTTATCATACCAGGTTTGAGTATCTTAAAACCTGGCCTATCCTCAAAACTCTAATGGACCCAAGCAAGACCAAGTGAGAAAGTAACAAGGCCATCCAAAGACTAGTACACCAATTTGAAGGAACAGAAGAAGAGCTACTGGAAAAAGTCCGTGTAAAGTAATACGGGCAAGGCGAACCCGAAGCGTACACGGAGAGATACCGAGGCGAAGAAAACCGCAACCTAGACAGACCCATCACCAGGGAGGGTGTTTTCGCAGCAGTTAAGGCACCGACCAGCAGCAGGCGCAGATAACAGCAGGCGAATACAGCAGCAGGCCCAGAAAAGATTAGGAACGCACTAATCCACAACCTAAGTGATGAGGCAGTCACACAGCTGACGAACTTCCTCAACACACATTGGGAAGCTGGGACACTGCTAGAGGAATGGAAACATGCGGAAGTAGTGATTATCCCCAAGCCAGGGAAAAAGTTACTAGCAGAAAACCTACGGCCGATATCACTCACTTCGTGCCTTGGCAAGTTGTGCAAGTGAATCATGACAAGGAGGCTACAACAATACATGGAAGACGAAGATCTGTATCCCCACAGTATGTTCGCACCAAATTATCAACCTAAGATCTCCTACTACAAATTGAAGATGGGGTTCTAAGCAACACCCCGTACACCGGAGAAAACATAATAATGGCACCCGATGTCAAAGGAGCGTTGGACAACGTCAGCCATGCGGCCATCCTAAGGGACTGGACGATCTCAACAGCAGACGAAGAATCCACGGTTACGTGACAGCGTTCCTATAAAACAGAACAGCCACGGTGAAGTTTGGAGACCTGCGGACAGACAAGTTCCACACGCCTAACAAAGGAACCCCGCAGGGGTCCGTGATCGCACCGATCCTTTTCAACATTGCAATGATTTGGGTAGCCCGGAGGCTGGAAGAGATCGACGGCATATATCACGCCATTTATGCCGACAATATCACCGTCTGGACTAACCAAGGCTCGCTCAGCCAAAAAGAACAACGACTACAAGCCGCAGCAACATGCGTGGAAGAATGCGTTAGGGAAAGAGGCCTCACCTGCTCGACGGAGAAGCCCGAGCGCCCGAGCTCCTGAGAAGATACCAGAAAAAGAAGCCGTCAGGATTCTGGGAATGTGGGTGTTGAGCAGTCAATGATGCACACACACCATAAACCTACTCAAGCATGCGACGGCACAGGTGGCACGTATTATCACCCGCGTGTCGCAAAAGAGAAGCGGCATGAAGGAGGAAGATACGGTCAGGTTGGTTAAGAGCCTCACAATCGGCTGGATCACGTACGCCCTCCCATATTACAACGCAGACAAAGGCGAACGGGACCCGGCCGACGTCATCATAAGGAAAGCATACAAAACAGCGCTTCACCTGCCGGCCAACACCTCGACAGAGAAGCTGCTGGCCCTCGGACTCCACAACACGTTCGAGGAACTCAAATAAGCCCAATTAGGGTCGCAGCTACCCAGACTCCAGCAGACTACCACGGGCAGAAAACTCCTAAAAAAACTGGGGCACAAAGAAATTGAAAGGGAAGAACAAGAACGGCAAACCCACCCGATGAGTATCGCAGCACCATCGAGCTAGGGTCCCTGCCAAGAAACATGGAGCCGAATTTACACACAGCCAGGTGTAGAAATGGAAAAGCTCTGGAAAATATGTAGAAAAATACCTAGCAACCAAGGCGAACACGGTATACACGGACGCCGGGGTATATCCTCGAGAACGAAGGGAAACAGAACAAAGAGTCGCCACGGCAGTAATAGACTCGGACTATAGGGAAATCGCTTGCGCGTCGGCACGGAGTTGTACGGTAACCGAGGGACAGGAAATGGCTGTTGCTCTAGCAGCTGTGGAGGGCTACCGCAGAATTACCCCTAATAATTCTAACAGACTCCAAGGAAGCATGCCGAAACTACATTAACGGCAGAATCGGTCAAAAAGCGCACCAAATCTTCCTCCGCGCTGGCCAACAGAATAAACGCATTAGACACACCATCTTTTTGGTAACGGGGCATACTGAGACTGAGGGCAACCAGAGGGTTTATAGGATAGGAACGCTCATGAGCATACAAACCGAGCGGACCTAAGCAGAGATCCTGAGGATTTCATGACAGTGATCCCAACGTACTCTGCCATGCTGCATTACCGTAGAGGGACGAGGATCGGATATCCCCCGCCCCACAATACACTCACTCAACAACAGGCAGTTTACTGGCGAAAGCTGCAGACAGGAACTTTCCCAAATTTACATATACTATGCAAAATGTTCCGAAGTCAATACAGGGACACATAGCCGTGGTTTGGCGCAATACCCACACTTTATCACATCACATGGGAGTGCATTACGAATAAGGCATTCCACAAACTAGAATATCCGAGTGCGGAGCAGTGGGAGGCGTGCTCTTCAGCGGCGACCCTAGCCTCCAACGGAGGCTGGTGGATCATGCCCGACGAGCAGCCACGCTCAGTGGTGCCCTGGAATAGGGGCGCCAACCATGCAGGCCGGAGATCGTCATCAACCAATAGAAGATGGAGACATCCGGCCTGACCGCTGAATTACTCTTTCTAGAGCAATTAAGTTTATTTCCTCCTCCTCCTCCTCCTCCTTCAGTCTCTTAAGTTAGTTTTGGCACAACGCAACGATCACGATTCAATAGTGTGTGGCACAACTCTTCCAACCATTGTTTTGTCTTTAAGTTTTCTGCTACTGATCCACGACTTCTGTGACTAATTGCCTTAAGTAACATATTTCATTGCCTTCTTGCCCTAGAAAATGTAACTGGTGCCTTCTTGCGGGCCTTTAATGTGGCAACATGTACACTGCAGACATGTAGGGCATGTTCAGATAAATTCAAATGGACACGTCTCGCGACCACTTTTAATTTTGATTGAAATATTTACTTTGCTGCCTCAGCCTCACGACAATGAAATAAACCTTAATTTTGCGAGATAGAAAGCTGTCTTTGCAAAAAAAATATAAAATCACCTGTTCAGTTTGAAACATTTTCCCTGGATTTTACGAAATCTGCGTTTTCTCCCAGACGACAGGCCAATAGCATTAATTCCAACTAATTACCACAGAGTATCCCAACTATGGTATAAAGAAGAAAAAAATTTGGAAACGCAACATTGCAGATATTAGCCAAAGTTCTTTTTCTTTGCATTTATTAACAACACAGAATTTGGCCATCCTTTTTGCAACGAAAGTTGTAGAAATCTGAGCAAATAGCTATGTCCTCATCGGCTCTCAAAATCCACGGGAAGTGCTCATGTTTGGGCATGGTAATGATTTACTGTACTTTAAAAATTTTTAGAAGAGACTTGATTCATTTAAGAAATTTGTGAATTAAGCGCATTCACATGAAGCAATGCAATCTGGAAAAGCATGTTGCATTATTTGTTTGGTTGTGGAATTTGCCAGTAAAGGAACGGACAGAATAATTAGTACTACCTGCAGGAGATATTTATTGTGGTCCAGCCATAGTTGCAGGTTCCTTTAGGTCACGAAAATGCTACTGGTTAAGGCACGTCCTCAGGGGGGAGGGGGACCCCCCCCCCCGAAACTAAGCGGCATACCCCCTCTCCCCGCCCACACCACCACTTCCCACACATAACTAAGGCGCCGCCAAATCAATGCTGAGATTTCACAGCTATTCGGCGGTGAACATTTTGCTGCCGTTTTCACTCCTTTTGGATGGCGGTAGTTATTGGCCTCTCCTGAGGTGTGCAGGCCAATTTTCTCATCGATTAGGAGCCAGCGCGATTAACTCGAGATGCGTTAAGTTGTTATCAACTATTAAACGTTCACTCGCATCACTGTTGCTTCGTTAGTTCAACCTTCTTTGCTTAGACTCATGCAGGGACCAGCAAAGTGATTGGGTTCGCCGTCAGCTGGTCTGTATGCTCGTGCAACGAGTTGCCACCGGAGAAAACGCCAGTTGCGTTGAACTTTTCCTTTTACTTCATTATTTTTCCTCGAGTGACGGCTCGCCGCGACGCTGGAAGATAATCGGAACCATACACCCGCTGTATGGGTTAGATAAGTTAGAAAATAAATAATGCGAAACAATGTCCTCCATCAAACCTTGCAATAACCCTTAATCCATAAGCAATATGACTGTCACCCGTTATCTCGTCTGGATTTTGCCTAATTGTACAACACTTTTCGTGCAAAATTGACAACTGGAAACAAGAGTTCAAGGATTTTAGAAATTAAGCGATCTTCTAAGGGAGAAAGCCACGGCAACAGCCAAACAGGATGGGAAAGCGAAAATTAACAAATTTAAGTGTTGTTTATGAAAATAATAATGGATCAACATCATTTTATTAATAAAGGAAGTAGAGAAAACGCTGCCGGAAGTGGATAACAATTCCGTATGTTTTGAATGACGCTTCTACATTTATTAGTCGAGCCGCCTGACGTAGCCACTTCTCTGCTGTGCTTAAGTGGGTGTTTTTCTAACCTTCCGCGTGGGCGCAGTACGTCTAAAACAGCAGCGTCTTGCGCACTACGCGATTGTACGGGACTGGCGGCCACGCATCGTTGCAGAATTTTCCAAATAACAATGCGAGTCGGTTTGGGCACTTAACTTGGTAGAGCAGTAATCGAGGGATCCAAAAGAACTGTGATTGCTCCGCAAATGTTTATTTCTCTATAAGTCTTCCAGAGCTAATTCAAAAAAGGCTACTATAGTCGGATACAACTCAAGTCTGCAGTGAAGCCCCGCCTACGCCCCCGTAACCGCCAGACACTTCGCGAGGCTGCAAATAATTTGTACTTCAAACTTTTCCTGTTACCTAAATAAGGCGGTAACCACAAAAATATGGTTATTAGCGCGAAATTTTGTTCCTTTTCACTCGTCTGTTATAGTGGAACGGTGAAAGCCTAATTCTTTATTGAACTGAAATAAAACGCTTGCTTAGCTGCAACTATTTAGTGCCAATTTTCACTTCAATTAGTAGTGAAGTTTCATGAGTAAATCGGGTTCAGCGGTGAAATTTCATTTCCTTAAGAACACCGTAGCGGGGGTATTACATAAGGGGTGGGAATACAATATATACAAACACGTGTTATAATGCATTCGATTCTGTAAATAAAAAGTTGTTACATCTTAAACAAATTGTGAAGAGCAGGTGATGGCAGCGATTTGATGAGGAAGGCCATTCCATTCTTTAGATGCTCGGTAGAAAAATGAAGCTGAAAATGCATTTGTGCGTGAATGTGATTGCGCTACCAGCTGGGGAATGAACTGTACCTCAGACTTTTGAAGAGTGAAATGCTCAGACTTCATCATACACGTTGTCCATGTCCTCATCCCTTCCGCCGATGAAAGGATTTGTCAAGAAGAGCAGATGCTCCTAGGGTATCAGATACGACACCATTTTGAAAAGGCCGCATGACGACGATTTTGTTTGCTTGTGTGATTGGCTGGCTGAGTAATACAGCCCCGCGCGGTCTGTGTGCCTTAGTTGCCAACTGCTGTTTTTTTTTTAAGTTGTACTCTATTATAGTAATCTTTATTTTACGATTCCTTCCTGCGTGAATCCATTTGACGTGGTTCCTTGTTCGACAAGTAAAGGAGAGTTGTATCTCACAAGTGTACCTGTGAGATACACTTTAATTCATTTCTGTATTGCAGATTTACGCGTCTTTATGCCGAATGGCGGGCGTTCTTCACATTTGTATTAGTAACGCTGCACGCCCTCCTCATTTTTATAGAAAAGTTACCTTGTGTTGGGCCTCCCCCTGTAAGTGCCTGTACAGGTTGCTTAGGAAAGCACATACTAACGCACGGATAAATTTTTGGGTGAACACAGTGCGATATTATAACTTTTTTAATAAGAAGGGGAGGGTATGTTGATGCACTCTCGACCGTAACATTAAATTTTTACTGCTTGAGTTAAGAGAATGTTACAGACTGATACTTCTTTCGTGACACAACAAACCATATCAGAATGGGGCTGATATCTGTTTGACGCAGTTGTGGTGCAAGCATGGTTTCTATGTGTTGCTCCTGTTCTACCGGCTTGTTAGCTGGACACTATTATTGGATTGCTTTTTTTGTTTTCGAAGTAAACAACATGCATGGTTTGAGCTTGTTTCAAGAGTGCTTCATTGTTTGGTAAAACAGTAAAATCTACAAGGTCGTTTAATGGAGCCGTGAAAGTTGAAAGCTATGGTCCGCAGTATGTGGCCATGGCAACTCTTCTTAAATGTAGGATATCTAATCTACGAATGTCATAATGTGCATGTGACATCTTTGCCTGTTCCAAGCAAACCACAAATTGACTTGGAACCTTTCCATCTGAAGCTACGAATGATTATATACCAACATGGCTGAGTCTGAACCATTTCTTTTGAGCAGAGCACTTGTAATGACAGTTGCGAATTAGAAATCATTTATTGTTTATCTGAGTTACAATGGTGCTGATGATTATAATAATTGAAGAGGCCTAATTGATTGGTGTTTCCCTTTTTCAGGCACAGCCGAAGGCATGTGCAAGGAGCCAGTCATTCCAATTATCAAACAATCCTTCCTCTAGTCAGTCCATTTCTAGTGTCTAGTCATCCAAGTTCTTTTTTTAGTAAAGTACAATAAACGCAGGTTTGTTCAGATTCAAGTGCCTTGTTGTTTCTTGGACACGAATTTGTATGTATGCTGTGTACACGTCCTGTGCAGAACCCAACTGCAAAATGACAACACTGACATGAATAAGTGGTGCAGAAGACAATGACACTAGGAGGAAACGTGCAAACACAGCACGTTCAGTGTGGTGTATGTCCTATGTGCTTTAATTTCTTCCTCATTTCCAGCTATATCCTAAATATTGCGAGTCATCCACGTTGTAATGTGCGACTTGGTTTGTTCATCGCCCCAAATAACTTGGATTCCAATGAACGAAACAATTTGGCTCGAGATATCCACCAGCATTATCATTTACAAAATATAGAAATTTTGCTAACAGCATTTGCACCGGTCATTACGAAGCAACGTAAAGTTGAGCAAGTTCATATGCATTAATGGTATGAAAATTAAAGCACAGAAAACATGGACCAAAGAACAATGAAAAGAAGGGTGTTTCCGTTTTTCTTTTCGTTCTTTTTGTCTTTTAGGTGCATACCTTTCCTTACCATGGCCTGTCCACTTTTCAAGTTCCGATTTTTTCATTACCAAAGTGCGGGTATATACTATAATTACAAGTACGGGGCTCAATTTAAAGAATTTTCGTTTTACCGAACTTACCGTTTTTCTTATTTGCAAAATACGGGCAATTCCGTGATCACAACTACGGAGCTCATCGTTTTAAATTCAACGGACATTATTTTTACGGGCTGTCTGCTTTATGGAAACCACGTCTTTCATTTACGGAAAAGTGTCCGGCAACGTTTTACCTTCAACTTTTACCCTAAACTGAAGAAATTTTTTTTCAGTGTACCTGTAGTGGGATAACGCACTCTGGAGCACTAATTCAGGTACCTACTTAATGAGGCACTCGACAAGCTTTTCGAGTCCTCGTCCCCCCCCCCCCCCCCCCCTTGAATTGAAGGACCAGTACATCTAAATTCTAAAAAAAAATGTAACAACAAACCTCACTGGACCATAAATAATTTCATATGGTAGCTTCTCTACGGCCAGTGTCGGTTTCGTTTCTAGTGTGTTGTGACGTCATCACGCAGTATGTGGTCTCTGGAAGAAAGGATATTGGGAAGTTATAACAGTCCCTGTGGCTATCTCGCTCGTTCGCAGTGCTGTTAAATCGGCACAACAGGATACGAGGCGATCGAACGAGCCGTAACGCGTGTCGAAATGTCTCAATTCCCTCCAGCCACGAGAGCACATACTGCGTCGTAGCGCCATGGCTAGAGACGGGATTTTGTGCAAATGCCTATTTTGTTCCTTGCTTCAATGTCAACTTTTTGGAAGGTGTGAACATAAATGTAGTGTTAAGAACACATTTAGTAATGCTTTTATCATGCCTATACATGCCTATTTCCGGTGTTAGGGCCTACAAAAGCCTATTTTCGACATCGGCGCTATACATAAACCATATTTAGCCTTCAGTTTCGCTTTCCAGTGTAGTTTCAGATGCTAATGTTACTTGGCAATATTGACTGCTCCGAACTCGGTCGGGTTCAAACAGATTGCGCTGGCTCAGTCTACGTTATTGTTCTTGTGGCTGTATGGCGGTCTGGCAACTTCCCTGCGCTTCTCAGCCTTGACCAAAAGAGGCATCGAAGAGAGTGTTGATTCGGCAATGGACACTTGACTCCCTTTGCTACACTTCAGATGGGGAGTCTATGTTCTGACAAACATGTGGTAAAAAGGCCAGACTTCCTGTTTCGTGTTGCGTGTGCGCTATTGCATTCACCCAAATCTTTGAAGTCGCCCATTATACCGCGATGGGTGGCGTCTGGCGGAGCGGTCGCGACCCTCTGCCATGGTATTCGCTGCTGTTGCTTTTCGCGTATATTGTTCTATGCTTCGAGAAGTGAAGACAACGCTCCTTTGGTTGCCACGTTTGCTCTCACGTTGCTCATTTTGAATGTTACTATTGTTTATACAATTCTCAACTTTCAATAGCCTTGGTTATTGGAATGGAGTGAGGTAAGAACCTTGCATGAGCGAGTCGCAATTCATTGTTCTGTCTCTGTGAGCTGCGTAAACTGAAAAACGAGTGATTCGTTGATCGAACGAACAATTGGTTAGTTCATACTGGAATACGAATGGCGAAATACTTGGCGAAGCTGGCAAAGAATGAGCCAGGTACGCTACTCCCAGCCTGATTAAATTCTGCTTCCTGCTGCCACGTTGATTTGATGCTTGTCATTGTCGAATTTATCGCACTAACGCCTCGCGCAAGACGGGTGCTGCATCCAATTGGTATTACGTCCGTGGGAGCTCACCCGCTCCTGCATTTACGTCACGATGTAGTTGCATGACGCGCTTGGCAGCCCTGTGCTCAAGTGCTATCAAAGAGGAGGTGGCAGGGAGGTCCATGCACTCAGCGGTGTATGTCAGAAGCCAAGGCAGCATGTTTATTAGTGCTGTGAGATCCGCTTCGTATTTCAGAAAACTTCACACATTTGCGCAGATATTTTGCGCGATGAAGAACCATCTAAAACCGCATGAGAAGTTGGAAGGTCACATGGCCAATGTTAAGCGTGAGAAATACTCGAAATTCACAGAGTCGTCTGTAAGAACAGCCTTCAAGAGGATAGCGATGCGTCGTAGCGAAATGCAAGACGATTTTTGCCAGGCCCTAATCGCTGCAAATATTCCACGGATCAAACTTGAAAATCCTTTGCTAAAAGAATTTTATACAGAAATATTCAAAACCACAACATGCCGTTCTAAGCGGGCATTGCGGAAGAACTACCTCCCTCATTTGTGTGAAAAAACAGGCAGAATCAAAGAAGAGCTTTATGAGTCCTGCATATGGGTTCCCGTGGACGAGAGGACAGGCGTGAATGTAAGCTTTGTCGCACACTTTCTTGCTTGGAAGCTTGCAGCAGACGAGAAGACAAGGGTTTTACTTGTGTGCTCGAAGCCTTTGTGGAATACAAATGAGGAGTCTGTACCATGCGTCGTAAACCAACTGAAAGTTGTGTACCCTAAAGGAGTCGAAGGTTTTACAAACACCGCAGGATACATGCGAAAGGCCAGCTGCTCACGTACTTAAGACACGCAGATGGTGTATTTCGCATGCCTGCCGCATTCGCTTCACCGCGTGTGAAGAAGAGTAGAAGCACTAACAGAGACGTTACCGAGCCTATTGCTTCAGCCAAGGCCGTTTTCCTGAAGGCGGCATCTCGCGTGCGCTCATTAATTGAGTTGCCGGACGTACACCGTCAGACAGAGGCCATTATCACTCGTTTGGGAACATGGCTAGAAGCCGTTGAGTGCTACAGTTGCTCCTTTTCAGGCTTAAAAGCAATCAACAGCTTGTAGGGGTCTAGAGTGCTTAAGTCAGGAAGGCTGAAGCACTCTAGACTGCTGTCTCTGAGGATAGCCTTCAAGCACATTTCTTTCGCCTGTGCACCAACTTCACGTTCCTCGGAAACATTCGTAAGAAACTTGAAATTTAAGGCGAAACATTATTTGCGAACATTGCGATAATTCTCGATGCACAGCAACGAATCGGCGCTGTTTTGCAAAGGACCAGTAGTCAAAAAGGTGCCTGCGCAGTTACAAGTGGTCGTGGGAAGAACGCGGAATTTTCTGTTCTCAAATAAATATCGGGAGTTGTTGCCGCTAGGTAGTCTAGCAGCCCTGTGTCGGTTAAGCCATATAATTTCCCTAAGGTCAAGTACGCTTAATAACATTTGTCGACGTCCAGCGTTCTTTCTCGGCGTACAAGCTTGTTCTCAATCACAAAAGGCACAACTTTCAATCCAAGAACCTGGAAATTGTCCTGGTCTGCTATTGTTGCCACAATATTCACCGTTTTCACCACAATATTCACCGACTATATTTGGCATGCTTTCCCAGCAGAGTTCTGCATATGTTCAGTTGCATCCTGGTTTTTAGAAGCATACTGAAATTCGACTCTACCTTCAACGCAGCGTTTGAGCTTCCGACATGCCCTTTTAGGAGTTGACCGCACTGTTGAAAGAAACTGCGCAGCATCAGGTTTCGCAGTTGTGCAGCTGCACTTCTTCGTACCTTAAAATGCACACGCCCGATGGGCCCTAACGTGTGTGTTTTGTTTTTGTCAAAAAGCTCTTCGGCTGCAAAATAACCTTTGAAACGTACTGTTCAAATATCCGAGAGTGTATTCGGCGATGTTGAAAGGCCTTGCCTGTGGAATACCGATGATAAGTGTTTTTCTTTTTAAAAGAGTTATCACGGTTTTATCTAACATGCTCATTCTTTCGTAAACCGCCGTCTCTCTTACGCGTATTGTTTCTGGCTGCGTCTGTTCTGTCGCATTTATTTGCCTGAGGTAGACATAAAACAGCGCACCTTTCAATCAGCATTTCCAAACATTTCAAGCATTCTTTTTAATGTCGGTTTGACTAACGCGACATCCTTAGCAAGCGACAGTGGTCATTGGATATGAATGTGAACAATGCGCTGGTTGAATTAAGCCGATTCGCCGTCATTTGTGGAGCAGGGAATTGAAACAATTCGACAGCTATGTTTAACTGTCGGCACCTTTGAATAATCACAAATCATAAAAGTTTTGCTTTCCCTTTTGTAGATATAGTTCGCGCACGTTTTCGTTTAAAGTCATTTGCACTTTTTGAGAAAATGTCTGGTGCCTCTATATGCGAAATTGGACATCTAAGACGTTGTTTTGCTTCCCTGTTCCTAGTGCCAAAAACACCTTCTTGAATGCTTAACAATTGAGCCTCCAGTCATGACGCAGGATCGTCCCGGAAACCGACGCCGAAACTAGCTGTAAAAGACATCATATTATAATTTATGTATGCCGCTCTGAGGCTTCTCACATATTTTTCTAGGGTTTTGGGGTCCATGACCTTGAGCTAACGCGACAAACACTTGAAATGGTCGAAATTCATATGTCAATACCCTTCAAGGTAGTTCTTGCTTACAGTACAAAAAGTAACACGGATGGGAGTTCAAAACGGCTAGCGTTTATCTTGCTTCCGTCTGTGTAACGCTTTCTTTTTTTGCGTGAGTACATCACTGATGAGCCGTATTGAGCGATCAAGTATTTCTGTCTTGGCCGTAGGACTGCAGGTGTAATGGTGCTAAATGTTCACGAAATAAATTTCGCCTTTCTTCTTTTTTTATTTGTCGTTAACGTCTGTTGCCGCGTAGGCTAGAGACAATTCGGAAAGATGCCGTGGCTTCATGTTCTGACGCCAGTGTTCACTGTACGTCAACCGTCAGTTTGCTGGTGACCTCTTAAATGCAGCGTACCTTTTAGTGAGAATCTTATAGTAGCTGCTGCGTAATAGGCCCCGATAGAAACCGTAACGATAAAAAAAATCAGGGACCTGATCACTGTCAATGATATGTAGACATGCTATTCATAAGTGCTACTGACGCATAGAACTATTGGGATACGCCGACGTCCAAATACCGCTCTTGTTGTGCTGACTGCGTGCAGATGTTCGCGCATCTTGCATCCCCTCTGAGCTCATGTGACGCCCCGAGGCTTACTTGGTTGACAGGAGCTGTGCACACATTATTCGTAAAGCATATAGGCGAAGACGTTTCTCTTGCTTGAACCTCTTCATCGCAATCTGGAAACGATGAATTTGCTAGTCTCCTTATTTTTTCAGGACTGTGAGCACAATTATAGTACGAAGAGTATTGATCCATAATCGAAGCTGATATTGCCGATGTAGCAGACGGCCGTCATGCAATAATGAATAAAAGTGATATTAAGATATTATTTGAGCGGGTGCTAAGTGGTGACTGTACCTGCACTTTTAAGGTGTCTACAAGGTAGACAAAATCTGCAAAGCAACGTATTACTGTTCTACCTAATATGCTCCAGCATTGGGGAAAATGTAGTGTGCGAAACTGTTAACTGTAACAGCAACGCAATTCTCGACGCAGTTAGTCCTTGTTTCTCAAAAGTTGTTATATGCACAATGCTTCTAATACTTCGTATGTGTACTAGCTACCTTCAATTCTACATGTAAACATTGCAGACTAAATACAATCCTTAGGAAATGACATTTGGGGGATTCGCTAATATTTTAGTGACGTTTTTTCCCAAACGTAGGCAGCATAACCATACGTCCCTCTAAATATTATGAGGATTGTCTCTAGTTGTTGTTTCCATTGCTCATAGTTTTTTTTAAGAGCACCGTGCACAGCGACCCTATTGCCACAAAAAAATTCAGCTCGCATGGCGCTGACCACTCGTTGATGATGAACACTGCACAGCACTGTGTTGTGCATTTTTGTTTTTCATCTTGTTTCACTATTAAACGTATGAGTTAAGAAGAACCTTTAGCTTAGGGCGAGCATGAATTCTGCTTTTTAATTACGTGTAAAACGGAGACGTGTTTTTGAGACAACTGCTGGACAGATTTCAATGACATTTAGTGGTTTCGAGAAAAAGAAACTAAAATTCTAGTGATTGCAAGACGCAGAATTTTGATTTGTGGCTAGAAAACTTTTACAGAATTCCCCAATAATGGTTAGGACCCCAAAGCATTGATGCATGAGTGTTAAAAATTTGTAACTCTGCACCAAATACAGTTTTCGCAGTTCTGTAAACTGCGTCTGTTAAAGCATCTAAAGCGCCCAAATTTTATTCTACAATATTTAGGAGGGTTGTCGGAAAGTCATACTTGTAAACTATTGGAATCTATTAGAGCGGTGTGTAATGCATCTATTTTATGCTTTAGATGTCTTATTTTTGTCCTTTACGAAATTACGATAGTATTTCAATGGAGACTTATAAAGCTGTAAACATTACAGTGTTCTTTTTTGGAATTCTGTAACATTGAACATATTTTAATAAAAATACCAACGGCCCAATTAAGAACCTGTGTTCGCTACAGTAACTAGACCTTAACTTTTTTATGAAATAAACCGAATCAAATTTGGTACATTGATTTCTAGTACAAGCCATTTCTTCTTTCCCATGTATTTAGGTAGGAGACCCGGAGCTAAAGCTTCCTCTCAACACAAATTAGACCCTTTGAATAAGATTTAATAAGTTAACGCCATTTTCCAGCCTTCAATCACTTCGGATGTCTCTGTAACTAATGTTATACATGATTAGCATACATGGTTCTATTGATGTGCTGATAGAAGTACTGATACACGTTTTATGCCGATAGCAATTATATGGACACTCAAAGCTCATTTTCGCCATCGGCGTCGCCGTGACATTCCGTATAACGTCCCAGTGCGACAACACTGTCGCCGCGCGTCGTTTGCTGTGTGTGCGAGTGAAAGCACACCAGGTAAGCCGACGATCTCTGCCGGAACTGGCGCCCGCGAACGAAGAAAGCGGACAGCAAACGCGCCGTGTCCCGTTGTGAGAAAGTCCGTGGTTGGTGGGAGGAAGGAAGGGAGGGACGGTGCCGTTGTATTCCGGCATCAAATGCGCATTTAAATGGGCATTTAATAAAAGTAATAGAAAAAAGTAATAAATGAAAGGCTCCACCAAGAATACGTCCTAACCTTCCGCTTTCAAGGAAACTTACAATTATTCATCAAAGCAGCCAAATCATTCGCAGCTGCGGCATTCAAAGCTGTCAGGACGAAGTCCCATGTGAAATAAACGAGGCACACTTGAGCCACAAAAAATTTAGATGAACGTCAAGCACGCCGTGAATAAACGCCGGCGATCAAGGCCGCTGCACCTGTTGTGACGGTGTGCCTTGGAGACCCTTTCGATGAATTGCCCTGTCCTTGCTTGAACGTTGTCCGCACATAGAACTTGGGACACGTTAAAGAACATCGCGGGGTCAGAATTAATCAGGAGTGCGCCACTAAGCATGCACCATAATCCGATTGTGGATTTGGCTCGTACAGTCCCATAAGCCAATTGAAGTTTAATACTTCGACTGCGATGCTATGTTCCATGTGAGTCAATGACAATGCTCAACCCTCTCATAGGTTATGAAATATGGCGCACAACAACGCGTCAAGCATACACCTCTCCCTGCGTGTTCTATGTACTATGCAGACAAACAGCGGTGGTACCCGCAAGGTATCGTTTAACATCAACTCACCCGCCGTGGTTGCTCAGTGGCTATGGTGTTAGGCTGCTGAGCACGAGGTCGCGGGATCGAATCCCGGCCACGGCGGCCGCATTTCGATGGGGGCGAAATGCGAAAACACCCGTGTATTTAGATTTAGGTGCTCGTTAAAGAACCCCAGGTGGTCGAAATTTCCGGAGTCCTCCACTACGGCGTGCCTCATAATCAGAAAGTGGTTTTGGCACGTAAAACCCCATAATTTTTAACATCAACTCACCACTCTCGCGTTAGACTAAACGTTGAAAAATAGAAGCTTTTCGCCATTAACATCACCGCTAATTAACGTATATCAAAGCGGCCAGCACGGAAAGCTTCGCTTACATTGATTCTCGCAGTGCGTGGGATCTGCATAATTATAAAATTTTAAGAAATTTTTAGAAATCACCTGTGGCAGCTAGCATAATTCGTGCCCTTGAGCTAAATGATTTGAAAAGTCGGTCATTACTAGCACGCGAAATCTAAACACACACTAATGTAATTACCAAAAAATCCACTGAATAACTTCTTAATGACTTTACAGCACATATTGCAACCTACAAATTGTAGCCGGTGAGATTGTGAAATATATACACTTTAAATGAATTTCTAGGATGACACCAATCTCGAGATATGATTGCGCAAACTATGGGGCGAAATACATGGGCGTTACATTTAGCTTTGTTCTTCAGTGCATAAGAGAGCATTTTATTAAGAAAGCTAGTAGAACAACAGCGCATTTTTTCAAGTTTTTTAGGCACATATCTCCAGACCGGCGTCATTTTGAAAATTCCAAGTGGATACGCCTTGCAACCTCACCGGTGACATTTCCTAAATTACAATATCTGCTGTAAAGTAAATAAGTCGAAACGTAATTAGTTCTTCTTTTCTTAATTGGTTGCATTTGTTTCCTGCTCGACTATATTCCAGCTCAAGGACTAGAATTATGTTATTTGCAACAGGCTATATTTTTTTTAATTGCATAAATCTTAAAAATTATCACCGTGTACACTGTTGTGGCGCACCTCAAGTAAATTCGAAAATTTCATGCGAGGCATGTTTATTATTCGACAAAGCACTTGAAACTCATCCTTCTTCCTCTTAAATCGCTGTAATCCCAATTAGTTGATGGTTTATTTATTTACTTATTTATTTACTCATTTATTTAGTTATGTACTTACTTATTTACTTATTTATTACTTATTTACTTATTTATTTACTTATATATTTACTTACTTACTTACTTACATGGCTGTTAATGATGCAGAGCCACCAGCGTCTAAGTCTACGTGGCTGTCGCCTCTGGCCTTCCTCTTCTCCATCCTGCTTCTCATGACTTGCACAGTTTTTGTCACCAGGTAAGTCGACCACTCTTCGAACACTACCAGTTAGGACAGCTCCAACTAAATTAGAAAAATGAGAGTTTCCCACGGGACAACAACGAACGTGCGAACGATCACCTCTGAACTACACCGTTGCAGGAAACCTGTCAAATTAAACAGTAAACAGAAATTGCAACGGCTTAATAACACGTAGCACGTGTGCTTACCTGAATTTCATTGACGTTAAATAAACGAATTCTGTAGTTTTACGTACCAAAACTACGATCTTATTAGGAGGCACTCACTAATGGGGAACTCCGTAATATATTTAGCCGCCTGAAGTTATTGGATATGCACCCGATTCACGGCACACCAGCATTTCTGGATTTCGGCCACATGGATATGCAGCCACAGCGGCCAGGATTTGGTCTCGCAACCTCGTGCTCGCAGCACAACGCCAAGCTGCTAATCTACCGTTTATTTATTTGATTTTACAAGACTGCTGACTCCAGTGGGTGGCGTTGCGGAGTGGGCAGCAGACGATGAGCTAGTACGTAGGAGTTGAGACATCGTAGGTTCCTTGATAATTAAATTATGGGGTTTTACGTGCCACAACCACTTTCTGAATATGAGGCACGCCGTAGTGGAGGACTCCGTAAATTTCGACCACCTGGGGGTCTTTAACATGCACCTAACTATAAGTACACGGGTGTTTTCGCATTTCGCCAGCATCGAAATGCGGCCGCCGTGGCAGGGATTCGATCCCGCGGTTCCTTGATATTTGACCAACGTAGCTAAATTATGTTGTGCCTTCAGTTAGTAATTTACCTTCACGGTATTATGTAATGAGCGATTTGTGCCAATGATGTAGCGCTGCACGGAACCAGTGGGGTAGCCAGGAGTTTATTTTCCCTGAAGTGGGCACCCAATTGGCCGGGGACTGCTGGAGGATGGGAAGACGGGGTAGGGCAGGGGGCATGCAGGTGCACAGAAATTTCGGGGCGGAAAGAGGGAGGGCGCGTGCTAGGTCTGCCCTTATCCTGGTTACGCTGTTGCGCGGAACAGCAGTGCTTAATCGCGTATCAGCTATAGAGGAAGTCCTGATGATATCGCACATCTTCAACAACGCCCCTCTAGTTTGAAGGTGACAGCGCGGCGGTAACAGGTCTCCTGCTGGAACCCGAACGCGGGCTTCTTTTCTTTTTTCCTTCTCAGCCTCTTTTTCATACCATTCTGTTTTCTTTTTCAAAGCCATTTCACGTGCAAGTCTGCACTGCTCTCACCAATAAAAAGAATTATGTGCATCCAACACACATATTGGAATTTATGGGAAGCGATGAATAAAAATATTCTACAGTCCCAGGGAAAGAAGATTAGCACAAGTGACTGGCGGCCTGAGGGACAAAATCGCGAGAAGAGGCGCTGCTGTCCACGAGCGTGCCGACAGTGAGCGCCGTGAGAGTGCAACGCACATTCCGCTTTCGAAAGCAAGGGTGGCCGGCAGAGACCGGCACATCTTGAAGCCCGCATTTCGAAAGCTACCATATACCTCACTTTTCGGCCAATATATATGCGTCAATGACGCTACGCAGTGAGGCTTCGATAAACAAAGTACTATTGCTGATAACACTCGCCCCTCAAGAAAAATGGGCTCACGTGAGTAGCCTCTTTGGCGCATAGCTTGGCCGATAAGTGAGGCACGTGATAGCTTTCGAAATGCGTGCTTTAATATTGGTTGGTTTCTGCCAGGCATCCCTGCTTTGGAAAATGAAATGTCCCTGCCACTCTCCCTGCGTGCTCGGGAACAACAGCGCCGCGTGTCGATATTTTGCCGATCCGGCCACCAATCCATTGTGCTAATCGTTTTCCCTTGGGACTGTTCGTATCGATTCACACCGATATATACAATGTTGTTTACTTTTATCCTATGCAGCGTGATATCTCATCCAGAGGTTATGTTTATAGCCTGCACTGCTAGCAAGCTTAAGTTCATTAGCATTCATAAAATTAACAAAAGCATACGGCTCAATGCCGAAGCATATCAATAAGATATTGCAGACCTCGCGTTAAGTTGCCAGGGAAAGAAAATCAGTACAAAATTACGCGAAGTACATGCAGCAAAGAAAAAAAGTAAAATGAAGAAAATAATCTTCACAATTGCTGCTGAAGATGCATTCCCGGACGGGCCTGCAGCCTGAATCTTCTTTGTTTTTGCCCCTCGTTGCCGTCTTAGACGTGAAGAGACAGATAAAGATTGGTCAACAAAAACAGGCCAACCTAGACGCAGTAAGGATAGAGGCAGGCAAATTGCGGTTGGTGCTCACAAACAACTATGCGACTTTAGAACAGAAAGACGAAGATAACATAGAGGTAAGGAATGAGACCTTAACTAGGCTGATTTCAAAAGCAGCAATTGAAGTTGGATGTAAGATACCACGGCTTCCAATAGGTAAGCTCTCCCAAGAAAGGATCTGACAAAGAACGAAAAACATGAAAGTGTCTGTGTTATGGTATCAGATAAAGTTTTCTGAAATGTCAAAGCTGAAAAACAGGAAGAAAGCAAACGATATTGGAAATTGTAACGCCGTCAAAATTGAGGAAGCTGCAAAAAAATGGCAGCAGCATGAAATCACTTCAGAACTTGGCATAATACCAAGCAAGACGTATGCAGTGAAAGATAAGCAGGGTAATGTCATCGGCAGTTTCGACGCTATAGTAAAAGCAGCAGAAGAATTGTATGCTGACCTGTACAGCGCCCAGAGAAGCCACAAAAACTTCATTAGCAGTAGTCATGAAGTGGATACAGCGGCTACTTCTATAACGAGCGCTGAAATCCGTAGGACCTGGCAGGACATGCCCCGGGGAGAAGCAGCAGGAGAAGATAGAATAACAATGGAGTTAACCAAATATGGAGGAGATATTAAGCCTGAAAAGCTTGCGGCTTATTATACGGAGTGCTTCACGGCTTCCAGTGTACTATAGAACTGCAAGAATGCCATCATTATACTAATCCCTAAGAAGGAAGACGGTAAACAATAGGAGAAAGAGAGTCGACTGTTATTGCTGTCAGGAATCACGGGGGCGGACGCACCCTCGCTCCGTCTAGCAGACGGTCGAGATGGCCCAGATCTCAGCGGCAGCCTCCGCTAGCGGGACGGCCCAGACCTGGTCTTGCTGGTCTGATCTGACGGCCTTAAAATTTAACACCGACAGCAATAGAAAATAGGAAATGTAAAGGCCTATCAGCTTCCTTTAAATTTTGCAAACATAATTAGCAAGATAATTTTCAATATAATCATGGAACTCTTCAATCAACCACGAGAACAGGCTGATTTCAGGAAGGGATATTCTACAATGGATCACATTCATATCATCAGTAAGGTAGTTGGGAAATCTGCTGAGTACAATCAGCCTCTCTACATGACTTTCATAGATTATGAAAAGTAGATGAATTCTGTAGAGATACCAGTAATCATGAAGACATTGCGCAATAAAGGAGTACAGCAAGCATGGCAGAATGTATTGGGAAAAAAAATTCGGAGCGTTTCCACTATGTGAAGATGGAAGACCAGCGAAGCTGCATCGCTCAATAGCTATATTAAGTTCTATATGATGTTCATTGTATATGGGTTAAATAAAGGCACAAACACATAACTTCGTTGTTTGTTTTATGTTTTAATATTTTCTTATTTATTTATTTTACGTTTGATATCTTACATTTCATTATTATTATTTTTTACTTGATACGTTACACGGATGTTTCAACACGCATCGTCATAGACTAGAGTACGACCACAACATTCATCGCTCCGGCGCATTGTTTTTGTCAACAGCATAACCTGGTAGTTCGTTCCGCCTTTTGTATTTTTATTACTTTTTATTTCTTATTTCTTTTATTTATTATATTTAATTTTTACTTTATATGTTACACTTACGTTTCGACACGTGGGTCCCACGTGTGACAAGGATAGTTCAAGGGCGCGTTACAGGTCCCCGAGCCAACAGGTGTATGTGCCATTGAGCTCTAATTCATTCAGCATTACCAGCAGGATTGACCCGCACGATGATTTGTGTTTGTCAACATCTCGGACACATTTTTCCCCAGATCCTAGCAATAGGCAGCTTTCCGGTAATATTTAAAAAGATTTATGAGCTATGTTTGTTCGCCCCCCAAAAAGTAGCAAAGTCCCTATCAATAAAGAGGTGAGACAAAGTGATAAGGGTCCCCCGGTGATACGGAGCTTGTTGCTGACTGCACTTTGCAGTGGCTCACGTATCCTGAGGGGGTCAGACAAAAGATATTGCGACGACGTAACGCGTAACAACCACGTTTTGTTATATCGTTACGTAGCAGGCAGCTGTCCAAGCTTCCTCAGAGAGAGCGATAAACAGTTAAGATCCCTCAAACGCTGAAGGCTCATGTTCGTTGGCGGGGGCTTCCTTTATAGCGTGTGGAATGCTCTGGTTCAGGAAAAGGAGAGGGCGATGTCAGCTAACGCTCTGCACGCTTGCGACCACCGCTCGGTAAACGTAGACCAGTTCAACAGATTCTCTAACTGCGTGTGTCGCGAACCCATGCTTTCCGAAGGCGAGCTTCGCAAACATGGACACTCTCTCCACTTGTTCCATCTAGCCTCCACAAGCGAAATTCCTTTCCTGCGTTCTCCCAAACCGGAACTCGAGGATACCGTGACGCATGCGTCACTAGCCCCGCTTCGCTTTCTTTGCTTGCTTTTTTGCTGCGCGGTGCACTTGGGCTGACGGCGTCGCGGGTGAGCTGTGGCGTTTCTCTCGTTTCGGGCAGCACACTATTTCGCGCGCTGTGCCGAGCACACCCGACTGGCGGTGTAAGTGGTACAAGTCAAAGCTAAGCGAATACTGGGGCACACACGAGCGGTTCATGGAGCATGATCGCGTGCTGGAACACAGTAGAAAATGAAATACCCTTGTTGGCCGCGCGCGTGACTGCACGACGTGGCAACAAGCAGACAAAATGGAAGTGCATCTTTCTTGCTGTGCTGCGACGTGAAACTAGAACCCACAGACGGTCTGTTTCTGTGTTTTATTATTTTTCTAAAGTTTAATTCGTCTACTGACGCAACAGATTACACAAATACGAGATGTTGCCTTGAATAATTCTCTAAGTCAGATGTCACTACGAGCGACGTCACAGCAGTGCGATGTACGCAGGCGCACCTGTGCGATATACGTCGACTCTGGCTGGGAGCGCGGCGCCCGCGAGGAGAAGGGCAAACGGCGTTCGTCTTGAAATTTCAGCTCTTTCCGGGACGCGTAGTGATGTAATACTTGGCAGGCGCGCATTGCATGCTCGGCGCTTGTCAGCTCAAAATGACCAGATCTGGTGTCAAGCCCTTTAACGGTTGCGGGCGCCGCCGCTCAGCCTATTTAAAACATCCGGGCTTTCACCGTTCCCACGGCGGCGCGACGGAAATTGTTCACCACACACGTCAATCCTAACAATGCTTAGAAGAAGAAGAACAACTTTATTGAAGAATAAAACGCTCAATAGGTGGAGCCCCTAGACAAGGGCCCCACTGGCGTCCGCGCGCCGTCTTGCTTGTCGAATGATAGCCCTTTGGACCTCTTCCTGTGAACTGGACAGTGCCGCCTCCCATTGTGTATGCTCCGTAATTTCTGTGTGTGTCTTTTGTGGATATCCCGTGCATGCCCATGAGATGTTGTCTAAGGTTGGCGTGGCTCCGCACCATGGGCATGTGTCCGTATATCTTTCGGGATGAATTTTATGGAGAATGTGCAGGTTGTTATATCTATAAGTTTGCAGCTTTCTCCATATAACCTGTTCTTCCTTACTGAGATTCTTATCTGGGGGTGGCAGCTTCATTCTATTTCCTCTGTGATAGTTTAAAATTGCAGAGTACTTCTGGTCAACCGGGATCGGGTTGCCAGAGGCGTCCTGTGAGCACCCGTGGGATGTAGCATGCGCACGAGCTACTCTGTCAGCCTCTTCGTTTCCCCCAATTCCCTCATGACCGGGTACCCATAAAAGGTGAAATCTGGCTCGGTGTTTTATATCTTGTATAAGCCTATAGACTGCGGTGCATACTCGTCCCCTGAGGTAGCTTCTGCATGCCGCTTGAGAGTCTGATAGGATGGTTATTTCTTGTTGGTTTGGTTCCGTCGCTTTGATAGCAAGGGCGATTGCGATTTCTTCTGCTTCCACGATAGTGGTGTTGTGAGTGGAGGCGCTAATGATTTCTCTCCCCATGTAGTCAGTGACAGCAGCTACCCTTCTTTTCTGCCTGCCTGGGTATCTTGCCGCGTCCACGAAGCGGGAGTTTGGTTTGTCGCCGTGCGTTTTTTCAATGTATGCAGCTCTGGCTTCTCTTCTGCCTGCATGTAGAGTTGGGTCCATATTTCTGGGTATTGGTGCCACTTTGATGCAGTTTCTGATTATTGTCGGGATGGGCTTAGTTTGGTTGTTTTTCAAGGAGCTCGTCATACCCTTGTCTGCCAAGGAGTTTCCTACCTGTGGTCGTTTGTGCGAGTCTGTTTCTTTGAGTTATCAGTTGAGCTTCTGGCAGTTCCTCGAATGTATTATGAATCCCTACAGACATGAGTTTTTCGGTTGGGGCGCACTGCGGAATTTGTAGGGCGATGTTGCTGGCTTTCCTTAAGCACAAATTGATCGCATCCCTCTCTGTTTTCGTTAGCTGGTAATACGGCAAGCTTTAAATGAAGCGGCTAACCACCAGACTTCTGATTAGGTGAAGGGTGTCTGATTCCTTCATCCCCGTCCTTTTCGTGGCTACCTGTTTATCATTCTCGCGACTTGTGTTGCCGTCTTGAAGAGGTTAAGCCCGTGTTGGCAGTGTTGATTTGATTGTAGCCAGATGGCTAGTACCCGGATTGTGGTCTTCTCAGGTATTGCATCATTGCCAAGTCTGATTTCCAATTTAAAGGCAGGGTCCATCGGGACGTTACGATTCCCTTTGCCTTTCCAGACTCGTATAATCTCCGATTTCTCTGACCCGCATTGCAGCCCTCTGGCTCGCACGTATGTCTCGATTTCACAGGCAGATGCTTGTAATCATTCTTCTTTTTCACGTAGCGACCCGGTGACACACCAGACTGTAATGTCATCCGCGTATAGGGCGTCCTCGATACCCGGGATGGCTTGTAGCTTTCTTACAAGGCCTATCATCGCCACGTTAAATAGCGTTGGCGAGATCACTGCGCCCTGGGGAGTACCCTAGTTGGGTGCCTTGAAAGTCTTGATTTCTACTGCGCCAAATTTAATCTCAGTGGTTCGTTGGTTTAAAAAGCTGCGAACATAGTTGTATATCCGCTCTACGCAGTTTTGTTTCAGCCTGGCCATCGAGTATTCCTTGATGGCTTACGCTATCAAAAGCTCCTTTTATGTCGATGGCCATGACAACGTGTTCGCTTGATCTTGGTATATTTGTCAGGACTTCTTCCTTCAACTGTAGGAGGATGTCTTGAGTTCGAGAGCTTGGGTCTGAATCCAAACATAGTGTCTGGAATGATTTCATTGTCCTCCAAGTAGTTTTGTAATCTAGAGTTGACTATTCTTTCAAATAGTTTCCCCAGAAAGGAAGTTAGGGAGATTAGTCGAAGGTTACTAATTGCTAATTTCCTGCCAGGCTTGGGAATTAAAACTGTTTGAGCGTGCTTCCACTCCCTTGGAATAGTACCCTGTTGCAATGTTCATTTATAAAGGTAGTATAGGCCTCTAAAGCCTGATCGCTTAGGTTTCTAATCATGAGATTAGTTATCCGGTCTTAGCCTGCCGCTGTGTTTCGGGTCATTTTCGCTATGGCAGCTCTAACTTCTTCGGTGGAGATGGGTTTATTGAGTTCAGGGTGACCCGCCCCCCCGTATTTGGTCGCACAGGGTGGGGGAGATATGTCTGTTCCGAAGCACTTGTTATATAATTACTCTTTGAGTTCTTGTTCCGTCCCTGGGTACGTATGGATTAGCCGTTCCACCGCTTTACAACCGTCGTTCTTGGTTTTTGTTGGTTCCATAATTGCTCTTAGTAGGCGCCAAGTTTTTGCGGTGCTCAGTGTGTCATTAAGGGAGTCACAGAAGGGTTCCCAATTGGACGTAGTTAGTTGCGTTGCGTACTCTTCCGCTTTGCGGGTGAGTTCTGCAATGCGTACTTTTAGCTTCCGGTTCTGTGTCTGTCGCTTCAATCTTTTCGTTAGTCCTCTGCGTGCCTCTTAGAGATGCAGTAAGTGACGGTCTATCTCAGGTATCTCACATGTGCGGGCTATTTCTTTTGTGACTTTATCCTTTTGTGTTCTTAAACTTTCACACCATTTACTTAAATCATCGATTGTGGTGCTTTGTTGGCCCTGCATCCGTCGGTATTTTACCCAGTCGGTAATTTTGGCTATTCCTATGTGTCGTTTGATTTTCCCAGACCGTATTGTGGGGCTGATGGTGTAATGGTCGCTGCCTAAATCATTTAGGGTGTTTATCCATTGCGCATCTTCACAATTCTGCACTATCGTGAGGTCAGGGCTGGTGTCCATGCTCACACTGTTGCCCTGTCTAGTGGGCACTGCAGGATCCGTTATAATTGTCATGTCGAGTTGTTCTGTTTGTTTCAGAATGTTTCTGCCCTTAGCGTCCTGTTTCGGGTAACTAGGATCTTTTGGATTGAAACCACCTACTATCACCAGTGGTCTTCCCTTTACCAGGCGGGCAGTTTACTGCAAGCGGCTGTCAAACTTTGTCTTTCTCTGGCTTGGTGGACTGCAAATGTTTAGTATAAAGGCACTCTTTTTGTTCAAGCCTTTATATATGATTTCTATTAGTAAATGGTTAATATCCATGTCGGTAAAATGATCGTGTTTGATTGCGGTAATCGATTTCGCTGCCAAAGTCGCCATTGCTCTCTCCGAATCCGGGTGTGTGTACACCTCGTATCCCTGAAGGTTTGGACTTCCTGAAGGGCTATGACAGCTGGTGGCTCACTCACAGCTGTGTTAAATGTCCCTTTCCCGCCGGTATCCACGACAGTTCCACTGCCAGATTTCGCAATTTTCTGTTATAGTTGGTTTTTGTTTAGGCATGGTTGCTTTCTTGTGCAATGGCTGCCAGCCCTGGTCTGGCGTATGGCTTCTCGGCTCTCTCTCTAACGTTAGCTCCGGTAATTTGCTTACGCACCGTTTCCATGATTTCAATTTGCAGAGCCTGGAGTTTTTTGTCGGACTTCACTTCAAGCTCAGTCATTTGTTGCGTTAGTTGTGTTATTTGGGATGACACCTGTTGGGTGATCTGTTGCGCTATTGAGGGTAATAGTTGTTCGAAAGTCTCTTGGATTTGTGTCTGGAATGTTTCGACCGACTGCATTCTAGGGCGCTTTTGGGGTGCTTGTACAGCTTGCCCCGAAGCTTGCTCTGACTGCGCCGGTTTAGCCTGTGTGTTCTGTTGCTGCGACTGCATTTGCTTTAGCATCGCATTCTCACACTCTAAGTCGCCTAAGCGAACTTTCATGAGTTCTAGCTCTCGTTCTAGGCGCGGTATCTGTGCAGTTGTTTGATGTGTGTGTTGGGAGGCTATTGCTGACCAGCTCACCTTGTTTTTGTCGCCTTTATTCTTTTCAGACTGTTTCTTGCTCTTCTGTTGGCTGGTGCTTTGCTTCTCCTCTTGTTTTCTGCCCCGAGAGTTGGATCGGCTTCGGGAGGTCTACCTGGTACGCGAGCGGGACCTCTCCGGCGAGTCAGAGTTCTCTCGCTCCGAACTGAGCCACCTCTTCTTGGGGGTCCCTGTGACCTGGTTATGTTGTCTCATACGCTGTCTTCCCCTTTGCGGGACGCGCTTCAGTTTTTTGGTGCACTCTAGTGCCGCTGTAGGATGAGCTCCCCCGCACAGGACACACTTGGGCTCACACTCATGGTCCGCTGGTGGGTCGCGGAGGCCACATTTCGCACAAGCCTTGATAGTTGGGGTTGGACAGACATCCGTTCTATGTCCTTGATTTTGGCATATCTTGCAGTATTGTCGAGTGGGTTGGTACGGTATACATGGCATCTCGCCACCGCAGTAATATACGTAGCGTGGCACGATGGGGCCATCGAACGTCAGCACTGCCGTCCTCGATTTGCCAAGCATACGGCCGTAGAGTTCCTCTTCTCTAGTTCCAGGCTCCAGTCCGTGTATGACTCCCTTAAGGAGGTTGTCAGGCGTGGAGATGTAGGTGTTTACAGAATGTCTGTTGCCTCTCAGCTCCAGCTCCTTGATCCTCAGGATCCGTTCCGCTGTTCGTTCTTCGGGTGTGCTTGTTATGACGATGTTAGAGCCCGGCCGTATCCGCAGCAAGAAATCGTCTCCTATGATGTTTGCAGGTCCGCCACACGCCTGGACTATTGCTCTGGATACCTCATGCGTCCGCAATTCCCGAATCGCCAATCCTGGTTTCGGTCTAATAATGATTTTTATGGCATTCTTGGGTAGAGGGGGTGCTTTTCGGCGTGGGTGGCCCCTTTCCGCCACGCGTCGTCTCATAGCTCTCTCTCCTGTAGGTAATATTGCGTCACGGGCCCCCGTCGCTTGCTCCTCCGGAGCTAGGGCGCACCCGTTGTCCTTGTGCAAGCTCGACGCGCCGAGCGTCTCCGGGGCGTTGCTCCACCCTTGCTTCGTGGTTGGGGTGGTTGACCCCGCCATTCGACTCGGTGGTCCGCGCTTCTTTTATGCGAAGCATATTACTGGAGCTCAACCCAGCTCCTCAGGCGCGGCGGTGTCGCCTTCAATACCACGTGACACCGTGACGTCACGACAGAGGAGAAACGGGGCTACAACTCGCGCCGTCGCTCGCGGCGTCGCGGCGGTATATAAGCAGCTGCGCTTTTTCTAGGTGGCTTTGGCTCAACTCTTGCAAGATGGGCTGGGTGGGAATCGAACCAGGGTCTCCGGAGGGTGAGACGGAGACGCTACCACTGAGCCACGAGTACGATGCTTCGAAGCGGTACAAAAGCGCCTCTAGTGAATGCGGTGTTGCCTTGGAAACGAGCTGTTTCTAAGGCTCAGGCGTGCGTCGCTTGCTCAGGCGCACATTTCGTTGCCGCGCCGAACGCTGCGTTGCTCGACGCTCACCGCGCTTCCAATGCGGGCCGCGTCCAATGCGGGCCGCGTAGTCGCTGCGCCGTAGCCCATTGTCTTACACCCCTTGGCGGGTCGACGGGAACGCTGTCGCGTTCCACTCTTGAAGGCGAAGCAGAGTAACGCATGAGTTGTTTCTTCGTCTAGCCGAAACAAATATAGCCAAGCAACAGCAGTTCACCAGGCTAAACAGTGGTTCAACAACTAAAATAAAGGCTAGTATGCTTCGCATCCTGGGCTTAACCTTAGCTAAGCCACAGCCTTTTTTTTTATTTTCTTCCGCGTTCGTAGGGATAATGCAATTTGCCACGGACCTTGCTTGCTGATGTCCTCGGCGTTCTCAGCGTTGGTGGCGGACTCCTCGTAATTCACCTCGTCAGGCGAGAGAAAGTCCTCATCAACACTCGTGACTGCCTCCATTTGATTTTCGGAGTCCTGGTCCTTGTGCATTGTGGTCTTTGGTTTGTCAGGGTCCATATCGGGTGGAGTGCTGCTCTTCATGTAGCGTTTAGACCGCGTACGGGCTCCTGGAACCGTGCTCTCCGCACCAGCTGCTAAAGGGTTAGCGTGGCGAGTCGAAGTGCAGGCGATGGTCTTCGATTTTGGAAGTACCGGGATCCGCATCACCAAACACTTGGTATCGGCGACATCCCTACGCCTTCCGGTATATCCGATGCAATTTCGGGAGTTGTCCGTTGATTTTGGCAGCAACAGGATACAATCGTAGACGGAGCCGTTGAGACCGCGTCCGCACTGCTCGGCGCCACCTGGCGTTCCAATCAACAATGCTTAGAAGAAGCATTCAAGCTATTACACTGGGAAGGCTTAGGAATGAGCATCAACGCGGAATATCTCTACAACTTTGCTTGCACACGATGTGCTGTTCAGCAACACTGAGCATGAATCGTAACAAATTATTGAAGGCCTTAACCGAGGAAGTCGGAGAGCAGGTGTGAAAATTTTTGTGCTGAAGACGAAGGTAATCTTCAATAGCCTGGCAAAGCAAGGAACAAGAATCCGTGATGGGCAGTTTCTGTACGATAAAATCTTTACCTATGACAATTACCAACAGGGAACACTGATCATGGGAAGCAAATTTACGAAAGAATAAGAGATGGGTTCTAGTACTTACTGAGGTACGGTAGCTAGCTCGGCGAGTCAGTGTAACTGCAACATTGCTTACAGAGCGAACGATCCAACAGGGACAAAGAAAAAGACGTAACACCCACGCTGGCTCAAGACTGAAAGTTTAATTCTTACAGACACCAGATGACTATTAAATCCCACGCAACGCGCACACCCGCCCTCCATCCATTACCCTTAAACAAAGCGCGAAACATGACAGAAGACGGCTATACACAAGATAGTGGGTTTTGATGGTCACATACCTCCAGAAATATTTTACCCTTTGTAGTGTAGCATAAGTAACGCCTTCCTGATTCACATGTTACTACATTTACTGATAAGGCAGGCCTCTGAAATGAAGCGAGCTTTTTCACATCTATTACAGCGAAGCTGCATGTGGCTAGCCGATTCGTCGGTACGTTCGTCGCCTGTACGCGGAAAACACCTCCGCTGCCCCCCACCCCATGCGCTTGTGCGAGAAAAAAAAAAGAGAAATAGAAGCGCGCGATTGGCTGCACCAGTAGTAACGTCGTTGCTATCCGTCGCAGCCGAGGGCGGGTATAGTAACAAATCCGCATGACGGGAATTTCGTATGCGATCTTGTCGTGGCAAGGCACTAATTTGGACCTATGCTTTATCTTCCACAAATTGTGCGCAACTGTATCTGGCATTCTTATGCGTGGCTGAACAGCCCGGCACTCACCGGATAATTTCTTCGTAGAAGAAAAAAGAACTCTACCCCATATCATTTCGCCACATGTTTGAGGCTGTGCCAGCCTGTGCACATAAGGAAGAACTGCTGGCTTTTCCCGGTCACTACTTTCATTTCCATCACTTGCTATTTGTCAGTGTTGTAATCATTTGCCCAGCTTCTCGGCGGTCACCCTGATTGTGTGCTTGGGGTGATCGGCCACGCTTAGCCTGCTGCCTTGATCATTATTAGTTCCCTTCCAGCAAGCAGTCCTGGCAAGACTTCGTTATCGCGGAACGGAGGCAAGAAAAGGCGATATGACTTTGGCTAACTTACTGTGTGCCAACTTGTACGGCAGCAAAGGTTTCACAGAAGGGGGCTTATACGGGGTGTCCCAGCTAAATTTAGCCCGAGTTTCAAGATGTGTGAATGCCACGTAGCCAGACAGAACCAAGGTAATGTTTTTTTGCCACTTTTATGCATCACTCTCCAAAGGTTCTAGTGTGCTCTTTGGTGTCCGTGTGGTTTTGAGAACTATACACAATTCGCGTCGCGCGCGGAATCTGGTAATACAAGCTTCGGTGAGGACATACAGAACAGATAGAATGAGCGATAACATTCGCGTAACTTCGAAAACATGCGGCCACGTCTGGCGCTGAGCGATAACGTTTAATGTTTGTTAGCCGGTGAACAGTGGTCACCGGAGAAAGATAAACAAGCAGAGGTGTCAATATGGACGCTCCAGGCACATTGTTGCCGTCCCTGTAGGCGTCGCCGTGATGTTTCCTATGAAGTACAAGGGTGATGACACCGTCGAAGCGTGTCGTGTACTGTACGTGCGAGGGAAAGCACGCGAGGGAATCCGACGATCGCGACTGTCTCTGGCGCACTCGAAGGAGGGAAAAAGGAGAGCAAGCACTAAGGTCGATCCAAACAGGTCACGAAGCTTCAGGCGAAAAGCGGTTCAGTACAAACTGTGACCGACATCAACAAGGGCGGTGACGGGAGCCGCGATTGAAGCGCGACTATATTTGGAGGGAACAAACACTGGCAAAGAAAAAAGCGATTTTTTTTTTTATTCAAGCGAGACACAGATTCACTCTACAATAATAAAATTCTTGATCAATTTTATATATTCGTGACGAGGTAAGAAAATACAAGTTTATTTCATTTTATTGTTATAAATACATTTCTTTTCAGCGCCCATCGTGACAGGGGGCGTTGACGCCGCTATCACTCGCAATGCAATGCAGCTCTTGATATGTACAGAAAGGCGCGCTCGTAAGGTTCACCTGTTGAAATACGCCCCCCTCACTCGTTTGCTTTTTTTGCTTGTCGACGTTTGTCTGATTTTGGTGACGCGGTTAGCTTCATTGCTTTTTAACCTGTTCAGTCAAAAGTAGTTAGTTACGACCGCCAGACAACTGTTTAGTTGCTTTCGTGCGACTGCGCTGGCCGACGGGCTAGGCGTCCGACGATAGGACCAGCACTCTACACCTAAAGCTTTCATCGGCCTCCAAAGAAAGTATGTTGTGTACAGGGGTGGGATTTTGACAACCGTACGACTGGCCTTTTCCTGCATCGCTTTCCGCGCTGAAAGCTCGAGCATGAGGAGGAGGAGGAGGAGGAGGAGGAACAAGAGGAGGAGGAGGAAAATTTTTATTTGCTCTAATTGGTTAGAAATTAGCGGTGGCAGATTTGGTCGGCCGCCTTCACGGTCTTCTTCCCCATCTGCGCAGGGTCGACGCCCCTATCCCAGGGCACCACTGAGGGTGGCTACTCGGTGAGCGTGCCTTCCTAGTCCATGCTGGACTTTCGGGTCGCTGCTGGAGAGCACCCACTCCCACTGCTCCGCACTCGGGTCTTTTATTTGAAGGAATTGTTGATTGTGAACGCATCCCCATGTAATGTGATACAAGGTGGGCTTGGCGCCGCATCAGGGGCAAATGTCTCTATACTGGGTGGGAAACATCTTGCTTAGTGTGTAGATTTGTGTATGTTCCTGTTTTCAGCCTCCTCCAAGAGGTTGCTTCATGCTGATTTAGGCTGTTGTGGGGTGGAGGGTATTTGATTTGACCCCCCTTATAGTAATTCAGAATGTCTGAGTAGCTTGGGTTGACTGGTAAGGGTTCCTCAGGGTCGGTGCTTGTGGCTGCTCGGTTTGTGTGCTCTCGAGCTGCCTTGTCCGCCCTTAGGTTCCCTTTTATTCCAGCGTGTGCCGGTACCCAGAAAATTGTATGCCTGACTTTGTTGTTAGCCCTGCAGGAGCGGAGGATGTGAAGCGCTCTGCGTCCTTTTGTGCCGTTCATGTAATTCCGACACGTAGCTCGCGAGTCTGAGTATTGTTAAGGAGCTTTCGGATCGGTAGCCCTCGACTGCCGCTAGAGCTACGGCTATTTCCTCAGCTTCCGTTACCGAGCAGCCCTTCATTGACGCGCTGCTGATCTCTTTGTAGTCCGTGCTTGTTACTATCGCAGCTGTCCTTACTATGTTTGTGCCTCTTTTTTTGGCGTATGCTGCAGCATGTGTATATACTGTTGTGTTGTTTGTGGCCAGGTACTTACGACGTATTTCGCCCTTGCATCCATTCCAGTCCCTGTTTTTGGGTAGAGGGCTAACAGTGTATGTTTTCCGATATTCATCAGGAATCCCCTCCGTTATTTGGGTTTCTTGGATTGATTCCACGAAGCCTAGCCTTAATAACAGTTCCCTTCCCGTTTTGGTCTGGTGGAGTCTCATGAGCTGTGCGATACTTTGGGCTTCTTTTAGTTCTTCGAAGGTGTTGCTTAAACCAAGTGCTATTAGTTTCTGTGTCGATGTATTGTACGGCAGGTGAAGTGTTGTTTTGTACGCTTTGCGTAAAATGGTGTCTACGTAAATGGCGGGGCATCTGAATATGTTACTCTAAAGGCAGGCCAACAAAAGAAATTTCGCACCCACGAAAACAAAATGACGTCACTTCTGCTTTTAACGGATATGGCATCACATTCTTTTTTCTTCCGCCGGAAGTGTTCCCTCCACATGCAGATGGTGCTAAGCCCCATGAACCACCGATGAACCGCCATGTTTTGAACGTATGGGCTCCTATGGAAGCGGCGCTACCAGGTATATTTACTTTGCAAGCACGCCGTCTTATATCGCGCTTAAGGCCGTGGGCGGGTAGGAGGGAGGGACGGGGGCGCCGTCGCACTCGGGCAGCAACTGCGTATTTAGCAACCGGGCCAAGGGCAAGTGACGCTCGCGGTTCAATCTCGCACGGGATAGGAAGAAAAGTTGGAAGGAAGCGTGGGAGCGAGGGTGGCGGGGAGTCGGCTTTGACTTCGCCAAGAAGTGCGTACTTTGCACGGTCGCGCGTGCAGTAATTTGAAGGGTATCTGCAGACCGCTCATAATTTTGTGCGCGCTGTGCTCTCGCTGCTCTTGCGTTGAAACTAGAGAGCACGAAGGTCACATCGCTCGCTGCTGCTGCCACGTTTGAACGCACTAGCGGTTGGACAGCGAGTGTCCCCGCTAATCGATTGTAATGTGTTTCATGTTTGCTTGTGCGCGCTGAAACAATGCTTGATAATTCAGCTGGTAAGCGAAGGTTTCCAAGTTTATACGGCCGATGAAACTTCTATCCTTACTTAGTATATATGTACGCTAATTTGCCTTCGCATTGGATGCTTCGCCCTTCCGAACAAACTGCGAGTTTTTTTTATTATTTTCCCGCGCACGGCAAGTGCCGCCGCAGCCCCTATGATTAAGATGATGATGACTTAATGGCTTGGCTTTTGAAACGACGTGGTGACAAATAGTCATTAGCCTGCTTGAGCTATTCAGCTATAGTATGCACGCTTTTAATTCTAGCATTTTTGTACACAACTCTTTATTATTTTTTCGTTTCCTCAAAGCTTCTGTATCTGCCTTGCCTGTATATGCCTGTAACAGATCTGGTCTATGAATCTCCTCCCTCTTTTTTTCTTCACTAATGCTAACAACGCCTCTTGGTTATCTCGACTGCTGATCAGTTTGTGCTTCTGCCGACTTTAAAGCCAAGCGCTTCTGGAAGGTGTACGTTATCTACCCATATCACTGGGCGAATTCGCATTCTATTAGAATGTTTTTAGTGTTCACTTAATTTTTTCTGCAGCATACAAATGTCTCATCTAGCTCCAAATATTTGCTCTGGTATATCTTTGTCCTCAGGCAACCTGCTGGAGCATGAAATCGCAAGGCAATGCCCTTCGTGTTATCATACAGACTTACCTTCTGATTTCTTTCTTCATATTCTTGTAAATATTCATGGACATTTCTTTCAACTCTTTGCATCCGAGTCCTTGTCTCTGTTTCACTCCCTTTCTGATGACTACTCGTCTGTTTACACTTCAAATTAGCATGTAGTTGGTTGCCAACTTTCTTGACATTTTACTCCATTCTGTGTCCATGCTTCTAACGTACAGATATTTGCGCATTTTAACCGACCATCCATTTCAATCCATGTTGCTGAGCCTACAAAACTAATTTCCTCTGCGCTTCTCCGACTTCAAACGAGGCCACATCCATGTCACCCTGCACTGCCTCTATTGTCGTTTTGCCTTGGGCTACCGAAGCCAACCTGCTTACCGATCTTTGGTTAACTTCTAGCCCCGACAAGATATCCGCTTTTAGGCACAAAATGACATTCGCGAACGTTAGCGCTGTCGCCAATTATTCCTATTCAGATTCCAGTTAACACCTCCTATTTATTGTTTCCCCAAAGTGACCTGTGCTTCACTACTGCTGCATTTACTTTTACACTACGTTCAGATTATCTTGGTGGGTGCTTGAGTAGGCCTTTCCTTCGTTTATATATACGCCGACGTAATTGTATTGCATGACTATGGGTATGACTTGATGTTCAATTGACACCACGTAATTACTCGTTTATTCATTGAACGTCCTAAATCTCAATTTCAATGTGCTCAACTTAAGGCCTAGATTTGTAGCTGCATTTCCACATATATTCGCAAGTGTCTGTAAATTACTTGCATTGTCGGCTGGCAGTCCTATTTCCTCCATATACATCAGTCTGGGCATCTTATGTTGCACCATTTGCCCATTACAAATGTATGATAAATCAAAGCCTCATTCAGTTCTTTCCAGTCGTGTATCCATGCCCTTAACATAAAGCGTAAATAAGAATGGAGACAGAGGACATCCTTGCTTGTGCCCTTGGTCAATTTCCACCGCTTGATTAGATTTTCGGCCTTCACATACAATTTGTTCCTGGTTGTCCCTATATATCTGCCTCAGCAGCTCCACGATATCGTTAGCTATCATGCTTGAGAATGTTTCATAATTCCCTGTCTACATTATCGTAGGCTTCTTTAATATAGAGAAATACTATCCATAAAGCTCTTCCTGAGCTACTAGATTCTCTATGCACTGAGTTAGTACAAACATTATCCTCTCAGTGTCTGCCAGGTCTGAACCCATTCTGTAGCTCTCCAAGCACATCATTTTGAGCGCAGCTCTTAGGCGCCTGTTCCTGCGTTGAACGTCGGCGTGCCTAGGCGTCGTTTCTCGGCGTAAATGAGCAAAATCGCAGCGCGAGCACAGCGAAAGCTGAAAGCGAACGCGGAGCGCAGTGTTAGATAAAAGAAGAGCGCGAGAGGAGGAAAGGGGGGGTGTGGAGAAGAAGCCGCCTGCGCGTGCGCTGGGTTTCCGGCGGCGAAGGCATCCGCAGCCGCGTGAGCGATCTCATCTGCGCTCCCGAAGATGGACCAGGGTGGCGTGAGGTGGGGAGGGCTACACTCGTCTGCGGCGTCAGCGCTGCTGAGGTCAGTCCGTGGTGCCACTGTGGTGTTGATCACTGTCCTGCAAGGGGCGATGACAAGCGGCTACGACTAACCCTCGAATGCAGAGATCTAACTTGGCTCGAACTTGACTTCTGGCAGTCTTAAGACAGCTTCGCCGCGCATCCTAAATCGTGCTCGGTCGAAGTCCGGTGAAGTTTCAAGTCTGCTCCCGGGCTAGCACGAAACTGACTTTGTGTGTTATTCCAACATGGGAGCCTCCCGAACGGACGTCGCGCGGAGGTTAGCTACTTTCGAGTTTGCTTGCCACGTCATGGACACAGCACTTTCAGAGGCACAGCCCTTGCCGAAAATTCCGCGACCCGCCCTACGTGAGCGAGGGAACCTGATGGAGCTGTACGACGACAAACAATTCCTCGGTCCATACAGATTCACGAAGAACGCCATGCGACTTCTCGCTATCTTGCCTATCCAAGAAAGAGGGGACAACAGAGGACAGCCTGTGCCTCCCATGGTGCAGCTGCTGATCGCTGTGATGTTTTACGGTGCTTGCACGTTTCAAACAGTCACCGGGGGTCCGGTCCACATTTCTTAGTCAACAATGCGCCGCGCAGTTGGAAACGTGACTCTGCTAATGGCGAAGCATCTGCGCCCGATGCTGGTGCACTTCTCGCAGTCGTGGAAAGATTGATTGCGAGCGTATTTTCTCATCTCCAATGACTACGCATGCCTTCAAAAGATATTAACGCTCACGACCATAGTTACGCTCAGCATTCCGAACTGTCTCGCACTCAGCCACGGTATGCGAAACATGCGCATGAGCATAATAAAAAGTATCTCAAATAAGCCAGTCACGCAGGACATGTGCGCTCACCAGTTTTGTGGCGCTCTCGCTTTTCTTTCACAGCTTCCTCTTTCCGCTTTTGCTTCAGGTTGGTCCAGCATTTTTTCTGTTACAGGTAATCGAGCCGCGTAATCCCGCTATTTCTTTCTATGTCTGATTGTTCTTGGTCAACGACGCGATATCAGTTTTCTTGGATTCCACAATATGCTTGTAGTCGTTCGCAAGTGTCGTCAGCAGGCTCTTTTCGTCTTCTGTAAAACGGGGTGCCGTCTTGCGCTGCGGTGCATTCTCTTGGGGGGAGAGCGTACGTGAGTGCCACATTTCAGCGTCAAAGCCTGTTGATTGGATAGCAATTTCGTACCAAATGCGGCGCGCGGCCGTCGCGCGAACCCCACAACTTGTTTTCCTAACAACACTTTCCCAGCAGACTACACGCGCTGCCAATTTGAGATGTCTACGACTGTGCCACACTCTCCCTCTCGTTGTTCTCGACAAACCCTCCATGTGAAGTAGACAAATCATGTGCACGTGTCATTTTGTTTATTTTGTTTTTATCGGGTGCTGTCTCCCATGTGGGTCCGGACAGGGGACTCTACGGCACTCGGTACTCCTCGTTCGCAGCATATGTCGCAGTTTTTTTTCTTGTTTGTGACTCCGGCCTAGCGCGTTCGAATAGGTTGGCCTTTTCTTCAAAGGTTCACGTAGCCCGAGCAGCACAAGGGCCGTCGCCTTCCTGTTGAAATGCCTATAGGCGAAAAGGTACGCGCGAGCTCCCTCAGAAACCAATCGTATGCCTCGTCTCGGCCTCTTGTAAACGGTTGCCGGCCCAGACGGCGCATGAACGCCTTGCGGCAATCGAGAGCAAAAGCCGTTGAAAGACCACCAAACGAACCAACCATCTCGTTCGCTTCTCTACGGCCAGTTATAAAAACGCGCAACAAGACCTCTCAGTTAAAAATAAGCTAAAAACAAAATAAATGTGACTATAAAATTAATTTGCACTCAAATACACGGCCGAGGAAGTGGCCATCGCCCTGGCCACCCTTGACCCAGCCTGTCACACCATACTGAGCGACTCTCGCGCAGCAATCAACAACTACATCAAGGGTCGTATTTCTCAGCAATCACTCCGTATCTTACAACAAGCCCCGCATTCGTCTGAAAATGAAATCGCCCTTGTCTGGATCCCAGCACACGCCGGCGTTGTCCACCCGCACCTCACCAACCTCAACGAGGTTACACACTCCGTAGCACGAGGACTAGTCAACCGTGTCGGAGACGGTGCAGGTGCACTCGTAGGACGCGACCGCCTTACAAGATACAACGACCTTGTGAAGTCATTTTACCTGGCAAGAAGCACCTTCCCCACCCTTCACCTCTAGTTAAACTGAGCAAAGGCCACCACCCTTCGCCTGTTACAGACCAATACATACCCCTCCCTCACACGCTATCACACCATATACCCCGACATCTACCTGAGCCAGACGTGCAAGGTCTGTAAAACTCAATCAGCAACACTCCCCCACATGCTATGGGAGTGCAAACATCAATACCCAGACCATAATCCCGTGACCCTCTCGTCGAGATGGCACGCCACCCTGCGCAGCTCCCATCTCGACGACCAACTCTGGGCGACCCAGCAGGCCTACCAAGCGGCGGAGAGACAAGACCTCGACGTCCCATCGTGGGAGGCCTAGGCCCAGCCGACTAAACTGCTCTCTCTCTATCTCTCTCTCAAATACACTGTCGCCTAGAAGTGGAGCACCGACTTGAAAAAATGGTGAAACCTGCAACTCAAAAAGCGCGCCAAAACACCGAGGCTTGAAGACCGCTTAAACCCGCTGGGAATGGGCGCTTTCCGCAAGCAACACTGCCCATCGCAGCGGCGGACGTAGCCAGATGGAATAAATTTACCCAAATTATACTTCAGCACTTATGCCCTGGTAGAAATTTGGAAAGATACATACTTTTTTGCTGTACAACGTGCCTTACGCTAATAAATTTATTATTAACCTCGAACACAGACGAGCAACTTACTTTTGCATTGAAGCACAGTCTTGACTTGACGAAGAGAGTCAGCTTGAGCGTCTATGAAACGCGAAAGCCGACTTGGACATTTCGAATTCTCCTTCTTGGTTCGGGCCGACTTCGTCAAGTCAAGGCCAAGCACGATCCAAGTTAGATCTCTGCATTAGGGGGTAAGGCTCGATGTGACGCTCCCTTGCGTGTTATCGCCACTGACATTGGTGGCATGACGCGACGGAGAGCCGCTCCGGTCGCTGGTGGAAAAGCGTAGTGCCGCGCAAGACGGCTTCTGCAGTGACGATGGCTGCGATGTGGAGCCAGAGTAGCGCGCGTCACCGGTATTGAAACAAAGTGCGCTACTCACAGCGTTCTCTTGCTAATATAAATCATGTACCTATACAATCACAATAGAACATATCGATAGGGAACATAAAAATACCTAGAGAGCTTCGCTCAAACTTTGCATTAGGGGGTGTATTAAATGTCGGTGAATGTTTTTCCAGATTTCGACAGTTCTAATTTTATGGCTTGCATCGCCATTGTATGTATCACCGACTTTATTGTAACTAGCTTGTACAAGTTGTACTATACTTATAACCTTCGCATTTGTAGTTGAGGTTCATCGTGATTTCACGCCATCCAGTCGCAATTTTCTTCAATGTAATCGCTTCCTCAATGCATTAGTGAACATTGCCATGTTCTTTCGGCCATTTGAGGTTGTTTATAAGCCGTATTGGGATTTCGTCGAGTCCTGTGGCGGTTTATAAGGGACATTTTCTTCTGCTTTTTTAAAGTAAAAGCTTTCTTTGCTAAGTTTTGATTTCTCAGGCTGCGCTGTTGCTGCTGGTTCTGTTTGACTGTAAATTACGCTTTCGTATAGGCACATGCGCTGAGCTGAGAGCCATCTGACAGCGGTATAGGGAACGCAGCGGCACGCGTACGCGCTGTGATGGGTTGGCGTATTCGGCAAAAAAACAACTAGGCCCAAGGCACGGTCACGAAATCCGGCGAGATCACAACGAGAACCTTTGCTTTTAATATGGAGCTAGCTGGGCAGGCCATGTATTGCGAAGACACATAACCGGTAAACCATTAGAGTTAGAGAATTCGACGGCTGCCAAGGGAACGGAAGCGCAGTCGATGACAGCAGCAACTCATGTGGCGTGATGAAAATAACAAAAGTGCAGCCGAAAGTTCGAATCTGCTTGCGCATGACAATGGTAATTGCAAATTCCTATGAAAGGCGTTTGTCCTGCAGTGGACATAAAAGAAAGTAATGATCATGATGACATGGTAACACTGCAGTGTCGGGATCAGCTTCATTGTCCGCATTGCTGATTTGACAAAACAATTATGCTCCAATGCAACATGTCGGCAACTTTTCCAAAAAGGATGCGCCAACAGAGTGTTTCAACTGTCGAGCGGCAAGCTTCTGGAACGTGTACAGGACCACGCGGCGTACGTGTCAACGGACCATGGTCTTCCTGCGCTCCAAGATCTCTTGTCGACTGGAATTCTACTTCACAATGCTTTCACTTTCTTAAGTCGCGTGCACCATATGGTGTCATAGAAAAAGAAAGCTCCATCGCTTCATGCAGTTTGATAATCCCTTTCTCGTGCCTTAAACACGCTGTTGACATAAATTTGTAGTCATCATCATTATCAGCAGCAGCAGCCACTCTACTCTACACTCTGATTCCGTTATGCCTGCACGACTGCTGATGTTTCGACTGAATCAAACGCTTTCTCGTAATCAATGAAAGCTATATATAAGGGATCGTTATATTCCGCACATTTCCCTATCACCAATCCGTATATAGGTTGGCCAGTTTTCCTAGAACAATCTGCCCACCATCCTTCAACAAATCTGCTGTTACCTGACACACTCCAGCTGCCTCCCCCTTTGCATAGCTCCCAAGGCCTTCTTTACTTCTTCCGGCGTTACTTATGGGATTTCAAATTCCTCTAGACTCTTCTCTCTTCCATTATTGTCGTGGGTGCCACTGGTGCTGTATAAATCGCTATACAACTCCTCAGCCACGTGAATGATCTCGTCCATATTAGTAACGATATTGCCGGCTTTGTCTCTTAACGCATACATCTGATTCTTGCCTATTCCTAGTTTCTTCTTCACTACTTTTAGGCTGCCTCCGTTCCTGAGAGCATGTTCAATTTTATCCATATTATACTTCCATATGTCAGCTGGCTTACGCTTGTTGATTAACATGGAAAGTTCTGCCATTTCTATTCTAGCTGTAGGGTTAGAGGCTTTCATACATTGGCGTTTCTTGATCAGATCTTTCGCCTCCAGCGATAGCTTACTGGCACCCTGTCTGACGGAGTTACCACCGACTTCTATGGCACAATCCTTAATGATGCCCATAAGATTGTCGTTCATAGCTTCAACTCTAAGGTCCTCTTCCTGAGTTAAGGCCGAATAGCTGTTCTGTAGCTTGATCCGGAATTCCTTTATTTTCCCTCTTACCGCTAACTCATTGTTCGGCTTCTTATGTACTAGTTTCTTCCATGCCCTCCTGAAGTCTAGGTTAATTCGAGATCTTACCATCTTATGGTCACTGCAGCGCACCTTGCCGAGCACGTCCAGAACTTGTACGATGCAACGCTTAGCGCAGAGTATGAAGTCTATTTCATTTCTTGTCTCGCCATTCGGGCTCCTTCACGTGCACTTTCGTTTATCCCGCTTGCGGAAGAAGGTATTCATTATCCGTAATTTATTCCATTCTACAAACTCTACTAATAACTCTCCCCTGCTATTCCTAGAACCTATGCCATATTCTCGCACTGAACTGTCTCCAGCCTGCTTCTTCCCGACCCTGGCATTGAAGACGCCTATCAGTAGAGTGCATTTCGTTTTTACTTTAGCCATCACCGATTCAACGTCTTCATAGAAGCTTTCGACTTGCTGGTCATCGTGACTGGATGTGAGTGCGTCGGCCTGTACGACCTTCAATTTGTACCTCTTATTAGGTTTCACTACAAGGCCTGCTACCCTTTCGTTAATGCTATAGTATTCGTGTATGTTACGAGCTATATCCTTATTAATCAGGAATCCGTCTCCTAGTTCTCGTCTTTCCGCTAAGCCCCGATAGCACAGCATGTGCACGCTTTGAGCACTGTATATGCTGCATTTGTCCTCCTAACCTCACTGAGTCCTATTATATCCCATTTAATGCCCGCTAATTCCTCCAATAGCACTGCTAGGCTCGCCTCACTAGAGAACGTTCTAGCGTTAAATGTTGCCAGGTTCGGATTCCAATGGCGGCCTGTCCGGATCCAGATATTCTTAGCACCCTCTTATGCGTGACAGGTCTGACCGCCGTCGTGGTCAATGCTTCGCAGCTGCTGGGGACACATAGTAGGACAATTTTTTGTAAGACACATTATCTCTGCGCTGTCCCGCAGGTTTCAGGAAATGAAATTTTTTTTCATCCACTTCTATCGTCTTGGAATATATTGTAATGGATGAAATATTTTCACCTTTCATAAACTTATAGCAGTAAGCTCCAGTGCCAGTTAACGGTCTCTTCGCCCTGTGAGGAGCAGATCGAACGATGCGTCTTTATGATACAAACGTGGCCAAAACTACATGAATATCTTGAGAAGTACGAGGGAGACTATTTCGGGTGCGATGCAATTTGTCGTAGCGGGCGATAGTGCGTCTTGCATCAGTGAACCTTTACTGATTTTACGAACGTCTAGCCTTGTGCGAATATTTTAAAATTTCGAACAGAAAATACAACATTGTCCTTTCCGATTTCTTCGCCGAACGGCATAGTCGTATTTCACAAATTCAAGTATTCTTTCAAAATTTGCGACTGCTTCACTTTGTGAACTGTGCATGATCTGCAATGTGTAAAAGAGGTAGTAGTAGTAGTAGTAGTATGTTTATTTGGCCATATTATATACAATACAATATGCCCTCGAGGTGAGGCTAAAGGAGGTAGACCAAGCATACCTCCTGACAAGGCCTAAACCCCGATCACACATCATGGAAACGGGGGCCGAATGGACAAAAGAAAAACAATGAGCAAACATGATCACAATAGAAAATAGTTAATGATAGACAATAATAAATATCCATTAACAATAAACAAAACATTTCATAATATGCACATTCAAAAAAACTAAGTATACCGAATTATCTGAAATTTAACCGGGGGGGAAAAGAATCGTCAGTTTTTTCTTAAATACAGACACACTATAACTTTCTAAAGCAATCTGAGTAAGAGACTGGTAGGCATTACACAATGTTATAATTTGATAATCGGTTGTTTGTTTACCATAATTTGTTCTGGGTCTTGCAGTAGATAGGGCAACGGAACGTAGACCATACGCAACGTTTCTTGAATTGTAAGTATTAGAAAAAGAGTTAAAGTCATGTTTGACTTTATAAAAAATGTGAAGAGCCAAACTAAAATTGTATATATGAAAGAAATTGCGAACATGAAATGTTTCGAAAAGATTAGCTTCAACAGATGAACTTGAACTTAATAAACGTAGAGCTCTTTTCTGGAGAGAAAGCAATTTGTGTGAATCAGTTATGTTGCATGTACCCCACACTAGGTTGCAATACACCAGGTGAGACTGAACAAGGGCAAAATATAACTGTTTTTTAACTTGTAGTGGGAGGAGATGTCTAACACGATAAATAACATAAATAGATCTGGCCATTTTTAGTCTAATGTAGTTTATATGATCACTCCAACCCAAATCGCTACGAAAAAACACACCAAGGAACCGGCAACTATGAACTTGCTCGATGTTTAAGTCATTAAAAAATAGTTTGATGTGATGATCTAATGGTTTGTTTTTTGGATGGAAGAGCATAAACTTTGTTTTGTTTACGTTTAATTGAAGTTGATTAACATAGAGCCAAACCGCTAACTCCTCAAGCCAGGTATTACATTGGTGTTCAAGTACTTGGAGACTGGAGCCGGAAAAAAAGACATTAGTATCGTCGGCATGCATCATGATATTAGGAGTTAATGGAATGTTTACAATGTCATTAATATAGAGAATAAATAAAAGTGGTCCCAGAATTGAACCCTGTGGGACACCGAATTTTATCATACCAAAACTGGATTTTACATCATGAATCTGAGTGTACTGTATCCGTGCAGTTAGATAACTTTCCAAAAGTGAATTTGCCACTCCACGGATCCCGTAAGTCTTTAATTTATGGAGCAGTATTGTATGTTGCACAGAATCGAAAGCTTTGCGCAGGTCGAGAAAAATTCCAACAGAAAAAAGCTTAGTTTCAAAATTGTTAATTATAGAGTTTTTAATATCTAACAGAGCAGATTCTGTTGATTTACCGGCCTGAAAGCCATACTGTTGGGGGCAGATAAGATGTTTAGCTTGTAAGAAATTGTTTAGTCGCCTATAGAGTATACGCTCAGCTAACTTCGAAAACAGAGGCAATACCGAAATAGGACGGTAATTATTTGGGTCATTTTTGTTGCCTCCTTTGAATAAAACGGTAACGCGCGCGGCTTTTAATTTGCTAGGGAATACACCAGAAAGAAGCATTCTGTTACAAATATGCGTAAGAGGGCCAGCAATAATATTTACAGCACATTTGATAGGAAAAGCAGCAACTTCGTCATCTCCAGGTGAGCAGGTGCTCCTGAATGAATTAATGATAGAAATAACTTCATCCACTGAAGTAGGGCACAAAAATATAGATTCAGTACTGCAAGAGGGTAAGTATGAGTCAACAGACCTAGTTGAATGACAGCTAGCAGAGGGTCGGTATGCTCCGGCAACTAAAAAGTGTTCATTCAGCATATTGGCAAGTGAAACTCCAGCATAATTCACCCCATTGACTTTCAGCTCAGAGGGAAGACAATTCTTCCTGTTCCCTATAATAACGTTAATACCTTGCCAAAGTAATTTAGGATTGTGTAAGATTGACGAAAACTTATTTATTTAGAAAAACGATTTAGGTTTCTTTAGATCTGAGTTTAATTTATTTCGAAACTTCTTAAACTTAACTAAATCATCCGGGCATCGCGTTTCCAAAAAACGAGAGAACATTTTGTTCTTTTCTTTAATTTGTTTCAAAAGTGCTCCTGTCATCCATTCTTTTCTAGCCTTTCTATCTTTTTTTATAGTTTGAGTTGGGAACGCAGCGTAATAGCATTCAAGCAGCTTCTGAATAAATATATCATAAGCACGGGACGAGTCATTTTCACCATATACATCTACCCAATTAATTGTAGACAACAAGTGACAAAATCTGTAGATGCTCTTTTCATCATTAACTCTACGAGCGTGAACGCGCTTATTCAATTTGGTCGTATCAGTAAAAAGTGAAAAGAAAGGCAAGTGATCACTAATTCCAGAAGAAAAAACACCGGATATGCAACTCTGAGGTGGGAAATTAGTGAAGCACAAATCAATTAATGTTTCAGAGTGCAAGGATATGCGAGTAGGCAATTTAATAGTATTGTCACAACCATTAGACAGCATTATTTCATTTAAGTTAATCTTCAGAGCGTTATCCTCCAAAAAGTTAATATTGAAGTCACCTAGCACAATGATACGCCAGTTGTTTTGGTTAGCAAACTTCAGAAAACAATCAATGAAGCGAAAAAAATTGTCAGAATTTCCTTGAGGGGGGCGATACACAACCATAATAGCAACTCTATGATAAAGCAATGCAGATAGTTTCAAAATCAGTACAAACAATTGAATAATCCGACAAGACCTCAAAGCACAAATAATTTTGCACATATAAAGATACACCACCACCACGCTTTCCATCTCGAAATACTGAAATGGGTTTATAACCAGGAAACTCGCTGACATCTGCATTTGAGGTAAACCATGTTTCAGTGAAGGCAATAAGGTCAAAATTAAAGTTCAGTTTAGTTAATTCAGCTTCTACTTCTTCTGATTTATTTTTTAGGCTTTGACAGTTCAAGTGGTAAAGAGATAGTGTGTTGCGAGGATTGTAAGCACCATCCTTTAGAAAGTCGGTGAATGACTCGGCAGTAAAATAAGCCATTGTTGAGCAGGTGTACTGCGCAGTCTCGCAGCAACAGTGATTAAACCATCTTATCAATGTCCTCCTCACAAGCGATCCTGATGGCTCGTGCACCAGGTTGCTGCACCAGGTTGTACAATACTAAAAATAGATTCTGCGGTATTACGCATCAATATCTTATGTTTGTAAGACATGCAGTACTGTGGGACTCCAGGTTAATTTTTTTTTTTAATTTTGACCACCTGTATTTCTTTACCGCACATACAGTGCATGGTACACGAGCGTTCTTGTATTCCACCACCATGGGGAGGTGAAATCCATGGCTGGGATCGAACGCTTGACCTTGACTTCAGCTGCGCAACACCACAGCCACTGAATTGATGAACAATGCGACAACATTCATCGTTGCCATACTGGTCATAAATTGTGCCTTTAATGTGAAGTGTGTACAATTTTTGTCATTAGTCTTTGCAGGGTTCCGCATAGGTTACCATAGCAATTAGTGAATCGTGAACAGAGTAAACAAACAGAACCCAGCGAAAGCAATCACAACATTATATCGGCCTATGTGCACACATTTAATTTCATTGTCTCAAGCACTCCCATGACGAGGTGTAACTTTACATCAGAAACGTCGACTGTGACACGCAGTTCGCTGATTTCACATTGAGAGTCGAGAGTCAGGACACAACGATGAACCTCTACGAGTCTGTGAGCACGCCGCTCTAGAAGCCAGATATAGCTGATAGCAGCGAAGCTAATGCTCTCGACTGGCAAGAATGATACTGGCTTCACTATTTGTCCGGCTGTCTACGGTATTATTTTAGAGCGAGCCTCTTTGTGGCTAGGGTTCCGTACATATATCATGTGCGCGAGCAAAAATGTGGGAACGCTCCTGTTCATGGGGCAGAAAGGGTCCAAGCGCAATGGCACATACCCCTGTGGACTCCGGATAGTGGGCGTCGGGACCTGTAACACGCGCTTGAGCTACCCGTGTCACACCCGGGACCCAAAGAGGTCCCAGGAACAAGAGCAGTAACACGATTGGAACTTAGCCCAGCCGATCCACGTTGACCATGTCTGCGTTTGCACCGCCCTCTCTTTGTCGGCGTTCCAACAGCCTGCGTGCCTTGTTTCTTGCAGCTCTCTCGCGCCCCGGCTCCGTCACCCGTTTATGTGAGACGAGGTGCCGCTCTCTATTTTGAATTTCACTTCTCTCATCGTAATGGAGAGGCCGCATGTAGCGTGCGCTCCCGGCGACGACTGCATTCTCTTCTCTGTTCTTGCCGTCGCTCTTCGTAGGCGCATTGCTCTTCGGGAGTACGAACTACACTCGGCCTCCCCATTCTGTGTCACTTCTGCGTCCTGTACTAAACAGCTTTGCTGGTAGTCCAACTTTGCAGAGCTGAATTGCTCATGAATTTTGGGTATTGTCACTAGGACCATATAAAGCCAGAGGGCAAAGAAGCCAAGGAAAGCAATGCGACCATTTGCTGTCGTTCAAGTTGAAATGTAGAAAAACTGAAGAAAAGAAGAAATTAGAGTGGACGCAAAGGTAACTTGTCGCCAATGGGAGACAATCAATCATGCTACAGCAATGGCTATCAATCCGTCCATTACCTTGGGCATTTACAAGTATAGTAAATATAGCGCGAGGACTGCTGGCCAGCGTAACTCAGAGCTATGGCGGGCGGAGTGGAACACCCTCTATGCCTAAGAGTAACAAGTGAACTTAGGAGACAAGATACGTGACTTAGTGAAAGTTTAATTGCGAAATGTGTTTTTTCTGAGCTGTGTAAGGTTTGGTAAAACTAGATACACAACAAAATTTGAGGCAGTCAATATCAACGAGAAGAAAGGGAAGCAAGGGGCCCGGCGTTCGTAAGTCTCAACCACATAAAACCAATAGACAATGACAGCAAGTAAGGTATATGAGGAATTACTTGTTTATTTATTTGTTTGTAGATTCTTCTAAAGAAGAAGAACAATTTAATATTTAAAAAGTAAATGAAAAGGGATTAAAAAGCAGCTGCCCTCAGCTGGGATACAAACCCACGTCTTCGCATTACCCGTGCGATGGTCTTACTGATTGAGATACCTCGGCGTTGTCTTCCCATCCAGTTTCGCAGGTATTTATGTACGTACACTAGAGTTATTCCTGGCAGTATTGGCCGGTACCCCCACTCACTGCCTTGGGGACTGATACAGGACATACCGTATGCTGCAAGGCGTAACGTGGTACGTGAACTAGGTAACGGGCAAGTGACCAATCAACCCCCGTATTCTACTTCAAGGCATCAGAGAAGACGGAAACGAGACCCTCGATGTCTCACGAACAAGAAGAATAGGATTCGAGGTACCCGGTTTTTGTAAATCACAACCACATAAATCCAACAGACAATAACAAGCAACGCATAAGGGGAATTAAGTGGGTATTTCCAAATAAACAGCCATTAAATAAAAGGGGTAAAAAAGGGACACTAAAGGTTAATATTAAGTCAACGTGGACTGTTGAAATACCATCCCAGAAACCTCGAGACGCTTGTTTCGTGCGAAGAAGAGACTTATTTTAAGAGAAAATGCGTTCTGAAGCGTCCGCGTACCTCTAGCGCAGTTCCAATCACCCGCCCCAGGCCCCGTACACTCTCAAGTTCAACAAATGGCCACAGAGGGCGAAAAAATCGACCGCGCGCTGCTGCTAACAAAACCAGCATAGTAATATCACTTCGGGATGCTTACGTTAGTTTGAACATTTTCCGCTAGAGGCGCCGTAATAAGCGCAATTTTTTTTGCAAACTTTCTCCTACAATTACCGAAGCACGTTTATTACACGAAAAAGAGGGCGAAATTATCATTGCTAATTTAATATTGTATTCTTTGTAAGTAAGTTCATTGTTTCTTTGTCATTATAAACGCAAATAGCGTTCAGCATCATCGATCTTTCACGTGACCTCTGGCCTGGATTTAAAATTTTTACCGGTATTTTCGAGTGCGTGGCGGCACGGATTCATTCGTTCGTGCGCTCAGGTTGGTTGCTTCGTTTTCGCTAAAACTAGTTTATTGCGCTTCGATGTCACGCGTTATTTAACCTGGGGTGAAGTGACGTGTTTGCAAGCGGACATGTAAGCCCGAAAGTTGGGTATCGGTCGTGAGCCATTCGGAACACGTCTGCATCGAAACGGGAGCTGGATTCTGGTGCGGCTGACAACGGCAATAACGGTGAGTCGTTTAACACCGCTGCTTGAATCGTTATATAATATTCGTCTCATTAACTTACAGGCGGAGACAAGTTAACGAACTAGATCCTGCACAGCATATGGCAGTCGGGATCCTCCGTTGCTGTTTCTAAATAAACCGTTACTTGCGAGGCTGTCGTTATACACACACAATCGGGAAAGAAAGAGCGATATCGGAACGCGCGCCTCATTTTTCATCTTATTGTAGCCGTGGCCATAGGTGACTGGGTAGCCTTAACAATATACATATAAAACTTATTTTCGAGTCCGCCGGCAATTTTTTTCGTCCACAAAATCGAATAATCCTTTGGTAAAATGATGTGAAAGTACAGAATTTAATGTATTAAACAGTTGCAAGCGTGATAATTCACTCATATTTCGTACTTGCTGGTTCCAAATGTTCTTGCTGTTCAGTTTGGTTTACCGTAGGGCATTTATTTTTGCAGTAGTGCAGCAGTGCATCACGTTCGTGCAGAAAAATAATGCATCAGTTCTAATAGCTTCATGACTTTCATGTATTTGCTTGTGGAACCAGCAGTGTGATCTCTTCCAGTGTATAAATGAACGCACAAATGTTCTCATTTGTGATATTAATAATACTTAAACTGTTTACATGCATTGTATAGTTAGGCAGGCATAAATTTATGGACAATAGCAATATTTATTTAACGTGCTGTTTAAGCGCCCTAGAACAGACAGGGTATATTTGCATGTGTTCTGTAGTCGCAAACCATTACAATATATATGTCACACCTTTTTGCATTTCATATTGCAAAATTGTGCTTTTTTCAATTTCTGATTCAGTCAAAATTTCTGTTCCAGACATGCAGTAATGAGGATGGCACCAGCATAAAGCAACACGCTCCACACTCTAAACAGAAGCTGCTGCCTACTACAACAAGGCCATTGTGTGGACATTGGCTGCTACTACAAGGTAAACAACATGTGGTTCAGAAATAAGTATGCCTGATATATGCTGTATTGTCTTGCTAGTCTTGAAATACAAGTCATTTCTTTGCAGCAGAAATGAATGTTTGCTCATGTTTATGGTTCAGTATAATTGGTTCGAACATAAAAGAAAACACACATGACTTTGGCTAATCTGTGCTGTATCTCATGTGTCACCGTTCTGCCCCAACAGAGTCCATGCCAAGCATACCTTGGTCATCACAGGAGCTCCTATCCACACCAACAGAAAGGGGCTGGAGCTGAATTTGCAAGGCTTTTACACCACGAACAAAGAAGCGCATGCAGAAGAATTTACATGAGATATCAAGTCTGCAGAGCACTGTGTCAAGACTGAAAAGAGCTTCAGCCACCATTCCACCAGCGCGGACAAATTGGCTGAGTCATCCAGGTAACTCAAAAAGGACTTTATGGAAATTCTTCGTCTTCAGATGCGCCTGCAACTACTGATCAAGCACGGATGATGCTGGCCAAAAGAGTTCCATTAGTTTGCCCTTAATCAGCTTCCTGGCCATGTCAATTCCATTTGTGCCAAGTGTAATTTTTTTTCTATAAATGCAAGCTTTTTCATTGCCCATTCTCATTAGAGATCATTCATCCTCATCCAAACATAAAGGTCAACCGATTCTTCGCTGATACTTAATACCAGTCACTGTCTAGCAGCATAACATATCTGTAGCAGTACCTTTTAGTGCATGTTGTCATGCACAATTCCTCTCCTGAAATAGCTGATGCAACATCGACATGTTTCTTGCATTAACCTACGCACTGTTTGCTATGCACCATTTTACTTTTCTTGATGTTTTTGGCCTTCAATGCTTGCAGAGCAGGGTGGCTTCTCTCTTGAATGCAAGCTTTCTCATTTTCCATATTCCTAGTCTTGTTGATGGTTGCTCTTCTTCCTCGATAGCCTGGGTCTTTGCGCAAGCTACACTGAATGATAGATTGCAGAATCTGGTTTTGCTGCCCCACTTGGTTGTGGTCGCCGTGTTACATTTCTCGGATGTGGGGGCCTGCTCAGTTACATTGGTAAGCAGTCTCTCGAGGTAAGCATTTGCTCCTGCAGTCCGCACAGCGACATAGACTCCCAGTGTACACACACCATAACTGGTGCTCCCCGTTCATTTTTTCCTGCTGCAGCCATGGGCAAATTGTGCTTGTGGCCTACCTTGGCCATGATTTGCTCAAAACTGAGACCAGCATATGTGCTTACATGGTTCAAAGTGTATGAAGTTGATAGCCGTACGGGGGTTAATGCCTGCGAAAATGGCTGCCAAAGGTGACCCACGAAAGCGACTTGTCCATATTGAGACAAAGTGGGACGCCAAATGTGAGCCACACATTAGTGGCCCTCGACAGAAAAGAAACATGCAGGTTGGAAAGGAGTTAACGCTAAAATGCCGGATAGTCCATTTCGCTGTGTTGGTTGTGGCAGCAAATGCCTGCATCACCTGATTTCTTCGCAATGGAAGTTGCTCATCTTCAACGGCTACTGTCGTTTCAAACAGGTGCGACGCTCTGTCCAATCTGTTTGTACTGCTGTTTGTCGCTCGTTACCAGACCAGCACATGTGACGAAGGCAAGCATTATGCCTGTAAGTAGGCGGCTGAATGAATCCTAAGAGACCCGTGTATGTGAATGCTCACTGTTGCCATATGGTTTGTAGCCAATGTATAATGTATTCTCTGAACACTATGTTATGAATGATTGCCGTTTATTTTTGCTGTTATCTCACTTGGTTACGGTCGCCGTATTATGCTTATTGGATGTGGGGGCCTGGTCAGTTGCATTGGAAAACAGTCTCTCGAGGTAAGCATTTGCTCCTGCAGTCCGCACAGCGACATAGACTCCCAATTTACACACCATGATTCGTGCTCCCCGTTCAGCCTTTCCTGCTGCAGCCATGTGCAAATTGTGCCTGCGGCCTTTCTCAGTCGCAATTAAGCACGAACGGAGACAAGCATACGTGCTTACATGGTCCAACGTGTTTGAAGTTCATAGCCACATGGGTGGAAAGGCCCGCATAAATGGCTGCCAAAGGTGATGCCCACGAAAGCGACTTGTCCATATTGAGACAAAGTGGGACGCCAAATGTGAGCCACACATTAGTGGCCCTCGACAGAAAAGAAACATGCAGGTTGGAAAGGAGTTAACGCTAAAATGGCGGATAGTCCATTTCGCTGTGTTGGTTGTGGCAGCAGATGCCTGCATCACCCGATTTCTTCGCAATGGAAGTTGCTCATCTTCAACGGCAACTGTCGGTTCAAACAGGTGCGACGCTCTGTCCAATCTGTTTGTACTGCTGTTTGTCGCTCGTTACCAGACCACCACATGCGACGAAGGCAAGCATTATGCCTGTAAGTAGGCGGCTGAATGTATCCTAAGAGACCCGTCTATGTGAATGCTCACTGTTGCCATATGGTTTGTAGCCAATGTATAACGTATTCTCTGAACACTATGTGGTGAATGATTGCCGTTTATTTTTGCTGTTCTCACTTGGTTACGGTCGCTGTGTTATGCTTATCGGATGTGGCGGCCTGGTCAGTTGCACTGGAAAGCAGTTTCTCGAAGTAAGCATTTGCTCCTGCAATCTGCACAGCGACATATTTAGACTCCCAATTTACACACCGTGATTCGTGCTCCCCGTTCACGTTCAGCCTTTCCTGCTGCAGCCATGGGCAAATTGTGCCTGTTGCCTTTCTCGGCCGCGATTAAGCACGAACGGAGAGCGGCATACGTGCTTACATGGTCCGACGTGTGTGAAGTTGGGTGCAAAGGCCCGCAAAAGTGGCTGATGAAGGTGATGCCCACGAAAGCGACTTGTCCATATTGAGACAATGTGGGACACCAAGTGCGAGCCACACATTAGCGGCCTCCGAAAGAAAAGTAACGTGCAGGTTGGAAAGGAGTTAAGGCTAAAATGCCGGGTAGTCCATGTCGCTGTGTTGGCTGCGGCAGCAGATGCCTGGTTCACCCGATTGTTTCGCAGTGCAAGTTGCTCATCTTTAACGGCGACTGCCGCTGCAAACAGGCGGGACACTGACCAATCTGCATGAGCCGCTGGTTGTCGCTCGTTACTAGACCGCCATGTGTGACGACGACGGTGAGCCGTTTACGAGCTCGCGTCAAAGATTCCAGTGTATCTCGACATACAAATTTTATTTGTGCTATTGCACGAGAATGTACATACACTGCTTGTCTTCTGCCAATAAAGTCGCACGTTCTGTTCACTCACTTGTGGCTTGTTTGTATGGGCGTCAGTAGAGGCTCTTTGGTCTCCTGGCAATTAGAACGCACCGGCTACGCGGCAGCCGAGGAGAGTACGGCGCGTACGAGCGGATACAAGCGAGCGTACACGACCGGCAAAAAGCGGCCATATTGAATAATGCTCTAAAAAAAAAATGCGCATTTCCGCTTCCTGTTTTAGCAGCGTCATCTGGCGTCCACCTAGGTAAGTTCCATGCGCTGCCGCTGCTTATTTTCGAACCACTGCGGAAGGTACAGTTTCCCTTCTCTAAAGTTGTTCTTTATTCTATGCCCGCCCTCCGATCGAGGAGTATTGACGTCATGGTCTCATAGTAACGTTGCGCCGTCGGTGAGTAAAGCGACTCCCGCAGACGGCGCTACGGCTTTTTTGCACAAAACACAAACGCGCGGCCAAAAACAGAGCCAAGACGGAGCCGACAGCAGCGCGAAAGCGGAACTATGGTGGCTAGCGGAAGGGAAAGCGCACGACGATAAGCTGGTTCTTTAGTTTATGACGCCAACTTCGACGCTCGCTGCAATGGATGACTCTCACAACGACACATTAGCTCGCGATGCTGGGCTCGAGTTCAGCGATTTAAGCACTGATGAACGTGACCTGCGGTTGAGGGCTCGCGCTGCCGCCGTCGTTGAGTACTACTAGGACGACGGCCTGCTTTGAAAGGCACTTCACGCGACTTCAGTAAGTCGGCGTTGAACTCGTAATCCTCTGGACGAAAGTGCAGCGAGCACACTACGTGATTTTTCGGCTCTTTGCCGGCGCGCTGTGGCAGAAGTACGGCACTTAACCACTTCGAACTGAGAGGTTCACTCGTTGGCACACAGTGATAAGTAACGTTTGATTCGTCGCTGCATCTGCCCTTGGCCAAGTTCCGCGGACCGTTCGCGCACCCCACGACATCGCGTGGACGTGGCATTCTCGCTGCTTGTTCCAAATGCAAGTTTTGTGCGCCAGCAGGACCACCGCAGCACGACGCGATAAAGAAACAACTGTAACTCCAAAGCGCGCGCGGCACAAAGTCGAGCGCGCAGAGTCGAGCGAAAACGAAAGCTTTCGTTCCCCCATACTACTCAAGGGTAACGTCAAAATGTCATCTTTTTTTTTTCTTAGAATCGAATAGAAGTAGACAAGTAGCATTTTCTTCCGTCTTATAATCTAATTAAATTATCTCTTTAATACGAGTAGTTGAGTACTAGTGACATAAATTATGATGAGGAGTGCTTTCGTCAACGGGCTAGTACCGGAATGTCGCTGGGGGGTCTCAAATCGTGTCGCGCATTTACCTCAATTTCTCGTTTACTAAAGCTCTGTTCTCGACTATATTGACGCCTTAGACGTTCTAGAGCATTGCTTAATCTCTTTAACTTGACTTTCTGGTAACCTTTAGTGTCCCTTTAAGTGTGTATTTAGAGATAAACAGCAATTAAATAAAAATATAATTATTTGATTACCTTCTTGTCATTTCCGGTTGCATTTATGTGGGCGTGACCATACAAATATGTGCGTTAAGCGACATTTCATACTGTACAATAAAGTTCACAGTCCAACCTCCCTTGCAGCGGGTGTAATAAGCGAGCCTTTCGTGCATTTTTTTTTCTTTCTTTCTTTTAACTTCTTTTTTACTAGGGGGAGCGGGGTAAGGGGATGCCATTAAGCGTACGAAACGACGACACCAAGCGCATACTACCAGCCTTCTGCGACATGCTATTTATGCACAAGCTCGCCATGTTCTGAGCCTAGTGGCGGCGTGAGGTGCGTCTCTGTTGCGGATCGAGTGGCGCAGGTACCGCAAGGACGAGGATGTCCTGGACGAGATGTCCGAGACCGGCGCGGGTGGCGCCGGTGGCACTGCCGTCGCGTCCTGGTCTGCCGCCAAGGCCGCCGCGGCCTCCTCGTCGTCGGCTGCTCGAGTGCAGCCGAGCGTGTCGCCGGCAGGCAGCGCCACAGGTCAACGAGGGCCGCTCGAGCCGAGGTCGGCCGAATCTGAGCCTGGTAGGCCGCGGGCGTTACGCGTTTCACGGGCCGACATGATCGGTAGCAATTTTCGCTGTATGCTTTCATCAAAATCACAGATTGATTTAATGCGGCATAGTTGACGCAGTCTGCGTCTGTTTTATCATCGTGAGCGTTAATATGAAACTAAAGATAAAGTTATTGCCTTGCATAAGTAGTAAATTGCCCTTCTACAATAAAAAAAAAGAACACTCTTATTGTGGCAAGGGGCTTGGTAAGCCATGAAATTCCTAAAAACCAAAGACTGGTGAGGACGCCACCTAGAAGTTTCCGCAATCACATCATGAAATTTGACAACGTTTTCTCGGGCCTAAATTTTCCATCTCGGTAAAGATGTTTCGCTCGCTAAAAGAGCTAGAAAGTGAACTTAGCAACTTTGATAAAAGTTTGCGCACGTATGAAGAAATGGGCCATCCGTGACGGCACGCTGACGTAACGGGAAGGTACAGTGAATGCAAAAGTTTGACCGTCATTCCTTGTTCTATCAGGCTAGCTATAACAAAAGCTAACTATAATATCGTCTCTAAAGAATATTTTATCAGTTGAAAGTGATCTCTTCTTTCTCTTAAATGACACGTATACCTGTTTATCCTTTTTTCCGGTGACCGCATTTCACCCCTTAATAGGTTAAAGTTGTCGTTCAGCGCAAGACGCGCCTGCATGATTTGGTACTTATTCGAATGCTGCCCTTGTTTCTAGCTGTTGTGTTTGTTCTCGCTGAACCTCATGTGATCAAGTTGTATGCAGAACAGGAAGTGTTGTACTTTCTGGAAGGTATACTAGCACCAGTGCTTAACCCAGAACCTTCCACGAGGCATGTATAAAAGCTGACGCGCATTAACCGCAGATCAAATTTTCGACCATCGCCGACTGTGCTTACCGCTATGGCTGTGATTTGAATGCCACTTGCATTTAGGGGCACTAAATTCGCCCACTAAAGAGTCAGTTTCGCGATACGCCGTTTTGGCTACTACATTCTTTACCGCCACTTCTACATGACACCTGGTGAAGGTGCTTGTGCGTTCACGTAGCGGACGCCCCCGCAAAGCCGTGACCCAAGCCCGATCCACGAAGACAACGCCAGCGTCACCCAGACCTTCGCGCTAGCCAGCGACTACAACACTTACCCCCCAAAAAAAGAATTTCTTCACGAGGCCAAGGCCAAGTCAGCCGCCACAGATGACAAATGCAGCAACCCCCACAGCCATCGTCCTGCTGCAGCCAAGGAGGCCACGTATTTTCCGTGGGTTCTCGAACACCCGGAAACCTGTCGGGATACGTTTGAAAGGATTTCGACCACGGTGGAAGAACAGATAAGGCGTCCGAACTGCACCGTCCATACACAGAGCGAGCTGACTACAATTCTGTTTGGGTTTCACCTCCTTACCGGCAGAAGCAATGTAGTGTTCAGAAGATTCATAATTTTCGGTCGTCTGCAACTCCAGACCTTCACACGGAGCGTGTAGTGCTTCGTATTTGCACAAAAATGCCAAATTTGCGAAGTTAAGACATTCAATCGTTAATAGTGTAAATCTAGGTCATTTGTAGCTTTAGAGCGATAAGGAACAATCGAAAAATCAAAACTGATAAGAGATAATGCCGATCGGGATACTAGGGCTACATGAAAGATGCATGGGGAAGCGTATAGTAGGGGTGGGCCAACTGGAAATTTGGGGGTGGGCGAACCTAAATTTGAGGGTGGGCCAAGCTAAATGTTTTTGCGAGGGGCACTTGAATATTGGGGGTGAGCGAACTTGAAATTTGGGGTTAGGCCAACGTAAATTTGGGGGTGGGAAATAGAAGTTTAGAGTTATGTTTACACATACTTAGACAACTCCAAACGAGTTTCTCTATACCTTTAAACATTGTTCTATTCATGAAAAATCGCTATCACATTATTCTAGCTATCGTCTGCATCAATGAGGCAATACATGATGATTTACGTAAGTTCAACCAAAGATATTAAAAAAATGTGGTTAGCCGCAGCTGAATGGAATCAACGGCATATGGTTTGCCGTCATGTGGCGCTCCTCAGTTTTTTTTTTTTATTCCGCTTAATTAGTTCATCTACTAAGATCAATTATGCAAACTTTTCAATATTCGCTGTAGGGCCAAGTGTGTGTCGTTGCGTTGTAGCGGTGTTCACAAATGGCCGATATAATTTCTTGTGGCAACGTACATGATGCGTGGCGATTTTTTTCGGCGTTCATAAAGAGCGCGTGAAATATGAAATAAAACGAAGTGATTGCGCTCTGCGCTATCGTATTGCAGCGCTCTCGATCGTGCGTCGAGTCTATCGTTTATCAGGGACGACAGCGCTTCTTTCCCGTGTGCCACCGCCGAGGATGCTAACGCACATTGGAGCACATGCTGAGAGCCGCGAGCACCATGGGCACTCACTTCGCCACGTTCCGCGCTCACGGTTCTTTTTCAGGACGCGCGGTTGAGACCGCTGTAGTGCGATAGCGCATGAGCGCAGTCACATGTGGTTTCAATGCATATTTTGCGGGCTCTCTTTAGACGCCGAACAAAATCAGGACGCACCATCAACGTTGCCACTAAATATTGTATCGGCCATTTCTAACTTTCCACAGCCAGTCGACAATAAGGGACTGATCAGATTACATGGGCCGTGTGCCTATATAGAGGTTTCGTCAAGTACGTTTCCACATCGCCGAGCCGATAACCATCTCGCAAAATGAGGCGTCGAGTTAAGTGGTAAGCACCGGAAGCCGAAGCATTCGAGAAGCTTAAACAACGCCTGCCAGTCACCACCAATGCTCACCCACTTCGCCAAACGCCGATACGCAAATCCACACCGACGGAGTAGTCATTGTTGCCGTGCTGGCCGAAAGGAATAACACGTTTGAAAGGCTGCAAGCTTAAGCTAGCCGCTCACTATCAAAAGCGGAAGTCAGTTATACTACCACTGAAAAAACTCATCGACGATTACGATATTCCTTACTGCGAATTCCGAGCGCAGCTGTTAAGGATTTTGAGTGCGCGATATATTGTGGCAAAGAATCTTATTTTGAACGACAAGATCCTCTTGGCGGCGCTGAGCCTCTGCTCGCGGAGCTCGTTTAGCAGCAGTGGCAAACAAAGCACATCCACCGGTTGCGTCGTTCATTGTTCAGAAAGAAAGCATGAATACGGGAACGCCTAGCTCACGTCGAACGCATGCCGGCGCATGTGAAGTAGCGCATGCGCAGTGGGCTCGAAGACTTCGTCAATACTTTGTTTCCATATATGGTATCGGTAGACGCGCTCGCTGCATGTGTGGTAACCACCGTGACGCACTCCTCGTGCGAAACTTCGCTTTCCTCCTCACCCTTTCGACATACTATCCTCTTCCGCTTTCCTCCTTGCGTTCTCTTCGCTCTCATCGTCTATCATTCCCCCCCCCCACCCCCTACGCGTTCGCTCTTTCATCCTCCGCTCTCCTCGTTCGTTTTGTTACGCCGAGGGACGCCGACGTAGGAACGGGCGCCTAAGAGCTGCACTCTGAAAGAATGTTTTGCCATCATTTGGGCGACCGCAAAATTTCTACCTTACCTATACAGCAGGCCGTTCGAAGTCGTGAATGACCATCACGCATTGGCATGGCTGTCAAATTTAAAGGAACCATGAGGGCGCCTAGCACGGTGGAGCCTGAGACTGCAAGAATTTGACGTCAGCATTTTATACAAGTCCAGACGAAAGCATCCTGATCACGACTACCTGTCTACCACCTCCATAGACTCGCCGCCGCAGGACAACCAAGACGAGGACACCTTCCCGAGGAACATAAGCGCCGACGACTTCGCCAAACAGCAACGAAAATATTCGCAACTGAAAACCCCGGCTACGTTCTTGGACGGCAAGACTGATGTTGTCCCGAAGGTGTTTACGCGTTGGTTGTCGCCGTTTTCGTTATAGAACTACGTTCTCGCAAAGAACTTCCCCAGTACGCGCAAACTACCTTCTCGTGCACGCAGCACTGCGGCCAGAAGCCCTGGGGGGATATTCTGTAAGTGTCCACCTAGTGGACTGTCCATTTCGGCCGTTGCTGAATGGATGCAGCTGTACGAGAGAGGAGGAGAGGAGCGGCCCTAGCCAATCAGCAGCTGCCGAACTGGACAGTCCACTAGGTGGACTCTTACAGAATACCCCCCTGCACTATTGCACTGTGTACTATTGACCGCGTCTGACCGCCGACGTCGCTTGTTACATCAGCACATGCCGAGACTCAGCGACACAAGACACCACCACAAGGGCATCAGGAATGCTGCAGTCAATGGAGCCTCCATGATGACCATTCCAACAAACAGGAATGGATTTATTGGAGCCCTTTCTTACATCCACATCTAAGAATAAGTGGATCGTCGTGGCTATGGACTACCTTAATCACTATGCTTAATTGCAAGCCCTGTCTGAAGATAGTGTGGCCGAAGTGGCAAAATTCTTCGTCGTGAATTTCCTGCAACCACATTGTGCTCATCATCCACCAAGGAGCGACTTTTACAGCGGAGCTTATCCAACCAATTCTGCAACACAGCCGAACAAGTCACCGGAAGACAACTGCTTACCATCCACCGACGATTGGTCTTCCGATGAGGCTGAAGGAAACCGTCGTTTATACGTTGGCAATGTACGTCGACTCCAACACAGGAAGTGGGATGCCGTCCTCCCATGCGCAACCTTCGCTTACAACACGGCGGGGGAAAAATCATCGCGCAGAACGCCGTTCAAGCTAGTTTACGGAAGCAACCGGGCGCCGATGCTCGACTGCATGCTACCGCACGTCACGGACGAAGACAACCTCAATGTTGCCGCCTGTCTAAGCGCGTCGAAGAAGCCCGACAGCTCGCTCGCCTTTATAAAAACAGTTGCACCCTTTGGGGTGTATATTTGCCACACAACGATATTCGTCATCTGTCTTGTCGGCATTTTCTTTCTTTAACGTGGCGAGCCCGGTACTTTCCAATAACGAGCGGCATGCGCGTTATCGGTGTGACAAAGCATTCCCGACAGGAATGTAGCGGGTGCGGCGTTTTCAAAAAAGGAAATGCGGGCAAGACAGATGGCAATTATCGTTGTGTGGCAAATATACACTCCAAAGAGTGTAAACATTTCTTGGAGTATTCGCATAACGAACCAGAAAATGATGGACAGCCGGCACTACAATCTTCGACGAAGTTATGTTACTATATCGTTACTACATTTGGTTTATATTTTCTTACCTTTTTGCTCTAGTGCTTTTAGCATCGATACGATGCTTTTTAAGAGGGTTGTATGGACATATGTACTCGTTTATCCTTTATTCCGGGGGCCCCATTTCTCCTGTTTACAGATTAGAGTTATCACTCAGCGCAACACGCGCCTGCATGACTTGGAACTTCTCGAATGTTATCGTTGTCTCTATCTGTTGTGCATATTTTCAGTAAACCTTGTAGGACCAAATTATATGCGCGACGCTAACAGTGTTCTACTTTCTGGAAGGTATGCGATCACCAGTGATTACACTGGAACCTTCGACAAGTCATGTATGCAAGCCGACGCGCTGGACCCGCAGACCAGATTTTCAACGATCGTCGATTGTTTTCGCCGTTGTCGTTGGGCTTTGAACGTCGCTTCCTCTTAGGGGTAAAAGTTCGCCCAATAAAAAGTCAGTTTTACGACTAACAATTTTCGCTGCTGCGTCCTTCACTGTCACTACTACTACTACTACTCAAGGAAACGAAAGTAATTCTGTCCGACAAGGGAGCAGCATTGCGCTGCAAGAAACTCGGGGAACGGACTCGCGACAAAGGTGTCGCTCCCAGATTCTCCGCTCCCTGTCGCCCACGAAGATAATGAACTATAGCCGAGAGGTTTATAAGGGACCTAGTGACATTCGTTGCATTGCACCCCAACTTCTGTGCCGGCTGGAAGTGCGTGTTAGAAGATGCTGACAAATATCATAACTAAACTCCCCCACACAAATTGTTAAGGCTAGAGTGAATGTATTTTTTGTTTCTGCAACAGGTCACGTATGATGATTACCAGCAGATTACAGCCGGGGCGCGGCGGGAAAAGTCGATTTGCGGGAACAGCGAAAAACGTAGAAGCAGCTTGCACGCTGCAGGTCCGCCATGAAGAAAGGATATGATCGGCGACACCGTACGGGTGTGCCCGAGATTGAGCTGGAACGGAAAGTTATTGTTCAGAATAGTTTAAATGGACCAAGGTCTACGTTTTCTGGAACGTAACCAGTGGTGTAAACGGTTAAGCCACAAGGCATCACGGAGGCGCTCTATTATTTGGGTCCTAATGGCGGCCAGCAAATAGCGACTGTTGGAAACATGTAGATTCCTTTGAGATAGTGAAGGCCAGATTTGATGTTCTTGTTGCCCAAAAATAATAGGAACATAGCTGAAGCAATAAATATAGAGCCTCATCTCTAGCCAATCAACAGTAATGCTACAGAGAAACGGTCACCCTCATTGATTTTTTTAAGTTTCTGTCACGGTATAAGTAGTATCCGTAGTAATAACTGGTTGTTTTATTTAATAAGGAGACGGTGGGGTTTCGGCTCTGTTTGTTACGGATATTTAGAAACATTAGCCATCCGCCCATTTTCTCGTGTTTAGCCATCTAACATGTTTAGAACAAAATTGAGTGGACATGTGTAGAAGGACGTCTTCCAGGCGGGAATATAATCAGTCACATCGCAACCATACCAAGGTCACTACAGTCGGTGATAATACGTTGTAAGTAAAGGTACTCCATTCATTTGCTTTTTGAGCTAAGGACGTCCGAGCCTAACGTTTTTGACTAACCTGTACTTGTACGAGCAAAGATTTCATGTGTCATTTTTACCCAGAGCAAGAATTCCCTGGTAGAACTTGAGTCAACCAGCAATTTTTGACTAACGAATGCTTTCTTTTAGATTAAAGAGATTGTTTTCATATTGACGGTACTAGCAAAATTTTGACAACAAAAGACCAGAATGGATGCTGTTGCATTTCTTTTGTCCTGCCCCGTTCAATAGAGGTGCTATTCTAATAAGGGCCCGAAGTAATTAATCTACGCTACAATATAAAAACAGTGATATTGTTATAGCGAAGGATTCCAAGCAATCTGCAAGAGGTATTAGTAATATCTATGTGCGTATTTTGACACATTATTCGTTTCTTCTGTCTGCTATCATGCGGCAGTTCAACTTATGAAGGAACCCGTTATTAAGCACGCCCTCTGGACACAATAACCCACGTCAAACGAGAGACCTATGGTCAACTCGAGAACACGCTACTTCAGCTGGCAACACTGTCCAAATAAACAAAGGTGGTTACGACAACCAGGTTCACGACGGCTCTATCGCTTGGTGCTGCGGTCGTGTTCCCCTTTTGTGGCATCGAATCGAGGTGCTTCGTGGAAGCAAATATGGTCTTTGCTGTCATTCACCTTATTTTTGTCGGTCTCAAACATGTGAGCACCCAAATAGCGGAAGTAGTTGACTGTGTGAAAACGTCCGGCCTGCACAGCAAGCCGCTTCAGATTTTTTAGGGACAAAAAGCCATCGAAGCGAGGCGGAGGTTAAAAAAGTTAAGTGTTTGAGCGTATAGCGGGCCTCCGAAAGGTGCAAGAACGAGTTTGCAGAGTTGCTCCACTGATACAGTTACGAGACTTGACTGTTTTCGACCTTCATAGGCAACTCCACACTTCGGCTCGTGTTGCAGTATGTCACATATACGATCTCACTATATATAGGCAGTAACGACGATCGTGCTCTCAGATGCTATATGGGGATAGTCTGCACTGTTAGAGCGAGGCTAAAAGCTGTAAGGTGACTTGGTCAGTGTTTCTTGGTATACAAAGAAAGGGGAGTTCCGTTTGTGTGTCGGGGCGCACCTTCCTTTCATGGTTAGCTGATACGTATGATCAGTTTTTCTGCGTCCGATGACTGGCGCTTTTGTGTGCTCGCAGTACGCAGTGTTCAAGGTAGGGCCCGGGCTTGGGGACACAGCATAGACCGGCCGCCCGAAGTAATTCCCGAACCGAGTGAAACGTGAAAACTGAATAACAACCAAACGGACCAAGTTGAGTTTCTTCCAACAGGTTTCCAAAATTTAGCGAGGGTTTCTTTTGGCGAAGTCAGTTGTATTAGTTTAAATGCATGAATTGGAAACAAATTCAACCAGTTGTAATGGAATATAGGAGTGTGCAGTGTCGGAAAAGAAACTAGTGTCACTGTGCACAGATCTAACGTTCCAAAACTTGAAACTGCACTGTTTGCAGTTGCTTCTAAATTTCTTGCGAGCAAATAAACTCATCGCGCTGAATAAAAAAAACCGCATCTTCTGCTTGCGCCACCAAAATACAGTAGGCTATGAAAACAATATGGGACATTTCGCCTCGCAGCATAACAGGACTCATTATCAACTTCAGACCTTCCTAGGCAATTATTATTTCTGCTACCGCACCTGCAGGCTAAAGTACATAAGCCAGAATATTGCTGCTACTTGGAGCATTAGTAATACTACTGCTATAGCAGAAAACTATGAACAAAAACAAAGGGAGTTTAATCGTAGATAATTATAGTTTATCAAGCCACCGGCCTGAACAAAGTACACTCCGTGATTTGAACGACGTTAAAAAATAGACGTTAAAAAATACTAAGCAATGGTTTACTTGCTTGGAATAAAGTTAAACCGAGTGAAGAGTTTCGAACAAACCGCTATAGTATCAGTCACCCTTACCTAATGCGGAAGTATTTTATTCGAGTCGCTCACCGATGAGTGTCGTCCGCTTCTTTCTACAAACGATGAGGTTATACCTTGCTGCCTTTTCACCATCATCAGACGCAAAATAATACATAACTGTCTTTTGACATCCCCCTTTTCTTATTTTTGGTTTGTTCAGCGCATGCCGTGATTTGGAGACTGTCTTTCGCTGCTAACTTCAACTTGGACCCGCTATTTCTCGGCGTGGCCGCTAGGTAGCGAGCATTTACTTGGAGTCGCGAATTGTTTGACTTCATCACGTATTCGAAACCGGGCTTCGCATTGCAGGCGAATTCGTCTTTGGCTATTCGTTTCCTGACTTAGGCGAGTCATATGCTGACTCTTGCATGCTTCCAGTTTTATATTTGTCATACCGTCTTTGAGTGTGGCTCACAGCATTCAAATCTTTCGTTATTAGCCACACGGAACTTAGGGCGTACAGTTGCTTCCAGCGTACAACTGACCCTTTAAAGGGGTTGTCCAATTATATTAAACCTGAAAACAAGTGATATAGTTTGAGTATAACCAGGTTGACGAAATTGGGTTGGTATAGAAGCTTTAACTGTCGCGTAAAAGTGCATATTCGTGGAATCTCAGGATATTAATGGCGCATGACTTCAGGTGTGCATTTCTGTTACTTGATGTTACACACGTACTGCCGGGTTTTGCTTTAGTATTTTCATAATTATTTCGAATATTTGGACATAATACTGACTTCCCAGCAACAGATTGTGGTAACAGTCATCTACTGTGCACACGTAGCAGCGGTAACTATTTGACGTCATACTGTGTCTGACATCAAACAATGTTTTGGTTATTCGTAGGCACGGAGAAAACAAATATTGGTGTACCGCATTTTCGTAATAGTAAAATACAATCGGCCTTGAACGTCAGCAGATTAACGACACCACTAGTGACCTATTTTATTTATTTATTTATTTATTTATTTTTTTTTTATTCAGTACCTGCATAGTCTTGGGAAGCATTCCAGCAGGGGGGTACATACATATCTACATCAATTGTCACTCATTTCAACACACCAAGCGCGGTAAAAGTTTTCAGTACATTGAATACCTGCAATATTTGAAGGGAGAGCATTCCACTCCCTCACGGTCCCGTAAAAAATTCATAACGCAAGGTGTCACCCTTAAAAGGATATTCATGAAGTTTCAAGGCATGGTCCCTTGTATGTATGCGAGATATACGACGATAATGTAATATATTTGTTCCTGTCAATGCCTGTTTTAGAATGGTAAACATTGTAAAAAAATTTGAGTCTGAGGTCCCTTCTTCTGTCTTTAGATCCTGCCAATGAAGTCTGCTCTTGCTTTCAAGGATACTGAGGTTTTTCTCGTAATTCCTCAGAACAAATCGAACCGCCATGTTCTGAATTTTTTCGAGTAATTCAACTAACTGACAGGTATAAGCATCCCGGCAGATACACGCGTACTCATGTATCGAACGTACGTGAATGAAATACAGCCGTTCTTTCAATTTACTAGGTAATTGGCCAAGATTTCGACGTAAGAAGACGCATTTTTGTGCTGCCTTCCTTCTTACCTCCTCTATATGCCTATTCCACCTTAAATCTGAGGTAAACAAAACTCCTAAGGATTTGCATTCCGCAACCCTGCGTAGAGTAACGCTATTGAATTTGTACTCATATGCCTCGTATGAATGTTTCCTTGTAAAGGTGATGTTTAAACATTTTGAAACGTCAAGCGACATTTCCTATTCGCACACCTAGTTGAAACTTTATCTAAATCACTCTGAAGTGCATAAAAATCACTATCAATAACCCTATACACTACGCAGTCGTCTGTACACATCCCGAAAGATGACGCAATGCCTATGGTGATATCATTTATATATATTAAAGATAAGAGAGGCCCCAAGACAGAGCCTTGGGGTACTCCAAAGGTCACTGCAGCGAGATCAGAGAAGATGCCATTGAGAACCACAGAGTGTCTATGTGAAAGATATTCAGATATCCATGCAATTGCCTTTTTGTGCGACTTGTAGGCGTGTAATTTGCTAATGAGTAGTTCATAAAGCAGAACGTCAAACGCATTACGAAAATCTAGAAACATGCGAGAAATTATCTGCCTTTTGTCTATTGTTAGGGCCAAATCGGGACTGAATTCTACAAGCCGCGTTGTACAAGAAAAAGCCTGCTGAAATCCGTGTTGGTTTTCATTTAATAGATTGTGTTTAACTAGATGTGACACAATACAACTATATATAACGTGTTCCATTATTTTACATGATATAATAGTCAAGGACACTGGCCCGTAATTCTCAACGCAGTCTTTAGGCCTACTTTTGTATACAGGCACAAAATTTGCCATATTCTAGTCGGTAAGTACAGCACCCATATCTAAACACTTTTAGAAAAGACGGCATAAATACAGGCATAACGATTTACAACTAGTAAGCATTGCTGCTGCTATATCGTCTGGCCCATTTGCCTTTCCGGGAGAAACATTTGCTAATATCTTACGTACACCTTCCAAAACAAACTCAACTTCGGGCATTTCTTCATTGCATAGCGAAAATTGCACACTTAGAAGCCGAAATTGGCGATTACTAAATACGGAAGAAATATAACTACTAAATACTTCACTTTACGCTTGTGATCATCGAGTACCGCACCTAAGTATTTAAGAGTAGGGACAGAATTGTCGTTCTGTCCATTACGCCGAATATATTTCCAAATTCTTTGAGATCTACCAACCGTTCCCCAGGGCGAGCAAAATAAGATTCCGTAGCCGATTTGGTGGAATTCTCAAAAGAAAAACTTCATCCTTATTAGTTTGGATAAGTTTTCCAAGGACCTGTGTTTTTCTACTTTAAGTATACCCTGCGCGCCCAGCGCATCACGATGCGCTGTTCCTGATGAAACCACGGTTTATCTTTATCAGGTTCAGATGGAAGCATCCGCGTCGTAACGAATTGATCTCGAAGATAGAAAAGCTTTTCTTTAAGGATTTCCCGCAACTGTTCACTGCTCAAATTATCCGCTAATGTGTCAAACGTTGGGAAGTACGAATCTAACGATTGATTTATAGAACAGTAACCGGCCTTACAATACATCATCATCATCATCGTCATCAGCCCGGTTACGCCCACTGCAGGGCAAGGGCCTCTCCCATACCTCTCCAACAACCCCAGTCATGTACTAATTGTGGCCATGTCGTCCCTGCAAACTTCTTAATCTCATCCGCCCACCTAAGTTTCCGCCGGCCCCTGCTACGCTTCCCTTCCCTTGGAATCCAGTCCGTAACCCTTAACGACCATCGGTTATCTTCCCTCCTCATTAGATGTCCTGCCCATGCCCATTTCTTTTTCTTGATTTCAACTAAGATGTCATTAATCCGCGCTTGTTCCCTCACCCAATCTGCTCTTTTCTTATCCGTTAACGTTACGCCCATCATTCTTCTTTCCATAGTTCGCTGAGTCGTCCTCAATTTAAGTAGAACCCTTTTCGTAAGCCTCCAGGTTTCTGCCCCGTAAGTGAGTACTGGTAAGACACAGCTATATACACTTTTCTCTTGAGGGATAATGGCAACCTGCTGTTCATGATCTGAGAATGCCTGCCAAACGCACCCCAGCCCATTCTTATTCTTCTGATTATTTCCGTCTCATGATTCGGATCCGCCGTCACTACCTGCCCTAAGTAGATGTAGTCCCTTATCACTTCCAGTGACTCGCTACTTATTTTAAGTTGCTGTTCTCTTGCGAGACTGTTAAACATTAGTTTAGTTTTCTGCAGATTAATTTTTACACCCACTCTTCTGCTTTGCCTCTCCAGGTCAGTGAGCATGCATTGCAATTAGTCCCCTGAGTTACTAAGCAAGGCAATATCATCAGCGAATCGCAAGTTACTAAAGTATTCTCCATTAACTTTTATCCCCAATTCTTCCCAATCCAGGTCTCTGGATACCTCCTGTAAACACGCTGTGAATAGCATTGGAGAGATCATATCTCCCTGCCTGACGCCTCTCTTTATTGGGATTTTTTTGCTTTCTTTATGGAGGACTACAGTGGCTGTGGAGCCAGTATAGATATCTTTCAGTATTTTTACATACGGCTCGTCTACACCCTGATTCCGTAATGCCTCCATGACTGCTGAGGTTTCGATACAATACAGTACAAGAACACTTTTCCAGGCGGTTTCTTCACCGTGGGTGCATTTGTAACACTAACGTCAGCAATAAAAATGTTATGGTCGCTCAATCCCGGTAGTACATGAATGTCTGATGCAAAAGCCATTACACAGCAGCAAGTCCAAGACATGGTCAGTACCATCGTCACGTGACATACTGAGGACATATTGTTCAAATGTGTCCACTAGATAAAAAAACGAGGAGTACAAACAAAAACTAACAGACTTTCTGGGAACTGCACACGACCAGTCAATTACCTGCAGTTTAGAGTCACCTCCGATCAAGACACGGTCATTTTTCAACCCTCCAGAAAGTCAAAAAGCTTGTGGGATACGACGCGCTTGTTGGACGATAGTAGGAGCCAAACACCATGCTTTTTCCCGTTTGCCAGCCGAGTCCTACAGAAAACTGCCTCGATAGCAAGTAGTGGGCTTGGCACGTGAACGCAAGGTATACTATTATTTACAAGAATAAGGATACCTCCACCGTGAGAATTTCGATCGCGCCGAAAACAGTGGTAGCTTGCCGGGAAATTTTCAGAATCAAGACCAGAAGAATCTAACCATGACTCTGTGCCCAACACCACCGTGGGCTGAAGGGGACGTATATAGCAGGCATTGAAATGTATTAATTTTATTCTTTATGCTGCTGCAACGTTTCATTAGAACCCCGAGAGGCAATCCCTTTGTACGCTTATGCGAAGGTCACTGAGGAACTACATCTCCCGTTGCACTATCGAGCCGAAAGCGCTTTCCCCGCAGATGAAGCGTATATACTTCAAAACAGCCGTCTCCTTCCCGCTTGTTCAACTTCGCATAGTTCCATAGTTTCTTGCTTTTGTCCGTGACAGATTGCGCAAAATTTTCAGGTATGTTACAACTGGTGCCTTTGAGTTTGTAAGCGTTCAACAGCACCGATTGACGGGATTCATAGGAACGAAATTTTGCTATGACTGGACGCGGCTTCCCTGCCGTATATGGCCCTGAACGATGCGCACGCTCAATGCTCACGACTGTGACGCCAAGCCTGCTTCTGCCTAATTCTGCAATAAGTTCTTCAGATTTGGCTGCTACTTATTTCGGCGATGAATCATCCAACCGGCTGAAGACCAGATTGTTTCTTCTTTGCCTGTTATCGATATCGTCAATCTTTTGGCCGAGGGCTGTCAGTGTAGCATGATCACCTTGTTGTTGGTCTGCCATTGTTGCGACAACATTGTGTACGTCGACTTTGCCAACCTTAGCTTCTAGGGAAAAAATACGAGCCTTCAAGTCTGTGACATCTAGGGTCAATTGGTTTTGTTTTTCTTCGATAGAATTTAACTTCGACATCATTTTATTTTGACCGTCTAGCCGCTTTGAAAATTGCGCTTCAGTTGGCCCTGGGTTAACTGCAATATCCCCGCCACGCAGTAATAAAAACAACAAATAAAGCGCTGAACTACAAAAAACAACCAACTGCCGTTTCGGCTGCCTTCTTTTCGAATGCGACCGAGAAGCAAACTTAGAAAACAGCACTTGGGGCGCAGCCGCCCCCCCCCCCCCCATGACAGAATACGGTTTCTTACAAAAGGTTGCGAGAGCACCAACCTGCGTAAGCAGTAGGACACTGGTAAGCGCTTCCGCCATGCTGCCGCTACCACTCCCGATCGCCGAAATGTCATTGCAGACTATTTGTAGCAAAAGGTGACAGTCAGTGTCATGGGATACACATTGTTGCCTACTTGAGTGACAGAAAACTTCTAATTCCGTCGTGGGGATGCGCACTTGAAGTGTTTCCGAACAGAAATTGAGCAGTGATCGGCTCGAAGGGGGCACCAGGCACACGTGGTCGGGAATGGATGGTAGAGGCACCGCTGAAGAAATATCCGCCGAGGCCTTCGGTTGCACACCGTCACCGCTAAGAGTTTTTGTTTATTTATTATTTATTTAACCATACTGCAGGCCAGTTTTTTTGCGCTAACAGGAGGGGCAAAGAACTGGCCCGCAAATGGGCAAATGGCAAACAATAAATAACAGCAATAAATTCGCACACAGTAAAAGGGGCAAAAGCAACAGCGCTAACACAATGAAGAAGCGATTTTCAACAAAACGAAAAGAACCAAAACAGACAGATCAGAACTAAACGAGCAGCAAATACATACATTTATGCAATTGCAAGTATCTATTGCTCACAAAAGAAACGTTTCAGTTTTGTCGAAGTCTTCGGCCTTGATAACACTTGGCGGCAACCCATTCCACTCTTTAACTGTTCTAGGGAAAAAACTGTATTTGTAGAAATTAGTTTTCGCAAATATAGTTCTCAGTGAATGTTACACTCTGTGCCTTGTTTTCCTAGTACACTCTAAAAACAATGAGAGTTCTAGACACTCTCTTTGAGGGAGTAACTGCTTGTCCCATATTTCACTCTCTTTTCAAGAGTAGATCTACCCTCTTTGAGAGAGAGCAAGGCAACTCCTCCTGACAGGGTTGTGTTACTCCACCGCAAGGGAGTGCTAGTACTCTTCCGCAGAGTGCTAATATACTCCCCACAGGGAGTGCTAGTACTCTTCCACAGAGTGTCAATACTTTCCCCACAGGGGTAATAGTACTCCCGCGGATCGAGTGCTTCTACTCCTACAAACCGAGTACTTCTACTCCTTCAAGGCGAGTGTTTCTACTCCCCCAAACAGAGTGCTTGTAATCCTTCAAAACAGAGTGCTAGTTCTCTTCCCACTAGTGTGAAAGCGCGATTTAGATCCATGGTCACATTTGAAGCGATTCGCAATACTTACATGAGGGAATATTTTATTCCTTCATAAGCAGCTTCTGCACTTATGCTTGGTGAATGGGATGTAGTCGGTAGTCGCTGAGGTATTCACATGAAACATTTTCTCTCTTAAAAGGTAAAAATCTTTATTGATCAGTCACAAGACAAACTGAATAATAATTTGAGAAGCATACTGACAAACACAATATCATATTACAATGATGGATGGATGGATGGATGGATGAAAACCTTTATTAGGGTCCTTTAGGGCGCGCACTAGCGCACAGCGGGCCGCTCCCACGTCGGGACTGAGGCCGAGCCTCTCCGCCACGTCGCGGGCCCGTTGGACAGCCCATTACTGTTCTTCGAGGTTGGGGCTGTGTAGGACCGCATCCCGGCGTGAAGAAGTGTTGCTTTCACCGCCGCGTAACACGGGATATGCCCATGAAATTTAGAACACATCTTGTAATAAAACATAAGTATGTTCTGTAAAGTTTCATCAGTATTAGTGTATAAATATCTTTTCATTTAAATTGGTTCCTTCTGTTCAAAAATAAAGTATGCAATCGAAAGTTAAACATAGAACAAACGTGCAAACTCACAAAGTATTGACACTGTGATCGAAGAGAAATATACGCCACATTACTGGCCAGCAAACGCATTTCTGGCACAAAACGCGAGCACTTACATTACATGGCAGAGGTTACCAGATGAGCTGCTATGCATGGGGCTGGTGATGTAGATAAATTGTGCAAGAAACTTTTTTTGTGTGCCATATTCGAAGACAGCCGCTCATTTGATAACATCCTGTACAGCATATGGATGTTCCTGACGGAGAGTACAGTACATTTAAAAATGTGTTGTATATTCTCACGTAAGGCTCCAGGTCAAGCTAGCTTTGCTTATATTTTACATAAAGTTATTCATGTATAGGCTGCACCCCATTGTTTCTAAGTGTGGCTTGTTGTCCTGCAGCAATATGCTGGCTGGTCTCAAAGCGGTACAGAGGCGTATTATATTTCGTATTCGGTTGGCCTCCTCACGAAAGTAGTTTCCTGGTGCTGTTGGAATTAATCCGTTACACTTTTTTACAATTAAAAAAATTTTAATTTACAATATTATCTACTGTGTAGCAAATGAGTATAAAACTGCAAGGAGCATTGGCATTAAAATCTTGTGCATCAAATTTCTTGTCATATATGGTAGCTTTTCATTCCCATTACGGTAAGAATGCTATATTTCTAAGGAGCAGCTTGCATAATTATATTATCAATTCTTGTGACTTGTTGAATATGCAATCTAACTGAAATATAGCAAGGCTTCAGATGTGATCCAAAAATCAGATGGGATGAATGCGATGCATCAAAGGTGACATAGGGATAAGTCAAGCAGGGAAGTGCACAAAAAAGACAAAGAAGGAGAAGAAACTGAGAATGGCGCCATCCTGTTTCATATATCCCTTCCATGCACGTAGATTTTATGCTACTATGCATATGTTCAATGTACCAACTACCTGAAACCAAAGCTTTTCTCCTAGTGAAGTGGTTAAGATGCGCTAAAGTAAGAAAAATTTTGGCACTTACACAATATTTGTCTCAAAACAAGTACATATGTGTCTAGGAAGATTAATACATCACCTCACATTGCACTCTATCTTAAGTCCAGAAAAATTTTGTCTACAGAAGCCATGTAACTAAGGAGCTCTTCCTTAACACTATATGTTCACATCCGCCAATTGATGAACAAGCGTTCTACTCAGATGCTCTCAGTTCTTTGCATTCAACGCGTCCCTTCCTCCACTAGCATACTTCGTTGGCAAGTAGACTGAAGAAGCCACAATTTTACATTTTTAAAATAATTTTCAATTCCAAGTGACTCTGGCTTCTAAGCCGCAAGGTGTGCACCACAGTGTACACAGCTCAATGCCTTATTTGCTCCTTGCTTTCGCTTTGGGAGGCACAAGCAGTTCTAATGAATTGCTTTCATGAGCATACACGTAAACGATAATGACTTCTTAAACATTGGATTCTCTTCCCCCAATGCTTTCCTCTTCTGGAACCTAAAAGCCATAATTCAAAAATTAAGTAAAAAAATAGATAAAAAGGAAGACATGAAAACCTGCTGCTTCATCTCAGCATTTACAATACAGAATCACAGTGGTTTCTATTTGCACCCTTGCATTCACATGCTGTTAAATGTAAGCTATTACAGCTGGTAAATATGTCAAAGCACCTAACCAAGCACGAGCTGTTGCTTTTTGCAGTGAACACAGGTAACGTGCTCATTGCAAGTATGCATCATGTCACTAAACAAATATGCAATTTAATTGTACCACAATATTTTATCACGTGGATATATCTGTTGAGAGGCAAGACAAAAGGCAGTCACTTCTCACAACTAAACAGCTTTTTTTAAACACATTCATAGCTTCTCAATGGCACTTACTACTATGTGTTTGTCTCCAGAGAGTATACTTGATTTTGACTTTCCAATCAGAGACATTACATAAATACACCATGTTAAGATGACTGCCTATGGCACGAGAGAATATTTATCTCGGTGTGGCATACTGTATTTTGATTTTGTTGACATTTAGTCAAATAGTACACCCAAAACACCCACATTCTATTTTTCTTGTCCAAATTGTATGGCAATGTATTTTGATTCTTTGGCGTGTGCTCCTCTTCACTTCGTGAAGACGCGCTGGGCTTGCTCTTTGACATCCTTGTGTCCTTACAGCTGCCTTCTTGCGTTATATAAAGCGGGTTCCAGAAAAATATCGTGTGCAAAACTCAACACGAGCATATGGAGTAAACAACATCAAGACAGTCAAGGTCATGGCACTAAAAGAAAGTCTTAGCTTTTAGTCTTCCGACTGAAATAACTGCAACAGTCAACTGCTAAACTAACTTCAATTTTTAGATTTAAACAAAAAAGAAATAACGGACAGTTCATCCTCGTTCAGCACCATGTAAAAATACTGCTAATCAATAGAATATTGGTCATTGTCAGATGTCGTAGGTCTGTCATTAGTCTGTGTCGCAAACACCACTTGTGACACATTCTGAGCACGTGCCCAGTGTGCCTCCCACACCATCTCTGCTCAAGCCATAATTTGAAGATCATATCTGCAAACATGATGCTCAGTAGGGATGAAAATATGGTCCTCCAGTTCAATGGATATGACTGGACGTGCCTATAATAAAGGGCAACAAGGCTTGTTATGGCAAGCTTACCCACATTTCAATAATAGCGAGAAAGTTCACTGCGGCCTGCATCTAAGCTTACTAAAAGGCATGAACTGATTTTCATTTATGAGGTGCGCAATGGAGTTCATTTTGACAGACTCGACTACTGTTGCAGTTTCAAATCTAGCATTTTACATTCTTGAAGGCATGTAAAAGTTGCTGGTATAGACCGCAGTTATTAGTTTATTAGACCAACTTTTTTTGTGTACGACAGACGGCTGGTAACACAGAATTAAAGCAACGTTTTATTTTCATACTTTATTTCTCTACTAAAAATATAAAAGCGATAAACATTTTGATCTGTCCTGCAGTATCAAGATGCACACATTACGCTTGTAATCCCCAGCGGAAGGGTGATTTAGCTGTTCATATGACAGAACTCTGAAACGCCAACTCATATTAGCAAATGCACAAGCATGTCCAAAACAATAAGGCTGCAATTGTAATTACACACAGCAGCTGTTATATTCGATGCGGATGCCTAACTCGCTGCCTCACTATTTACCGAGTTCGTAGACATAAGCAAGCTTTCAGATTCGCACCGTGCTCGAAAACCGCAATAGGAAACATAAAATCAGACATATAATCAAACCACTTCAATACATGAGCAAAAACAGTTCAGTCGTAGGGCTAGACACCATCAGAGCGATTTAGTGCGCGACGGCGACGTGCGACAGCTTCGAGCGAGAAAACGGGCCGTCGCTTGAACAGATCGCTTAGTTCTGCAACTCTAGAAATCGTTCCTCGTCTCGCGGAAGCGCTATGAGCGACTATCCAATAGCGCGAAGTCGGAACTGGATGTACATACTACCGATTGTCACACGAAACGAGCAAACAATAGAATTTTTATACGTGCAAGGATAAGAACCTACTGCAAGACCTTCGGAAATATTTTATGCTACTTTTTACAGTAAAATACATAAACTTAAATTTCTAAAGTACGCGTCACGCTAGTTTCGACGCGTGTTTGCAGCCCTCATACTGGCAACGCCGGGGAGGCGTCGCTCATAATCATCGCTCGGACGGAGTACGACTTGTAGGCGACGAGCAAACGCGGCAGCCATCTCCATCGCATCGCTTATAGCTGTCGCGCACAAGATCGCTTATATGGGGTTTATACTTTATTCAGCATAAAACATGGGTTTCTCGTGCGTTTTCAGTATGTTCAAGATAACGCGCCCAACTGACCTTTTGCAGCATGCAGCTGAATGCCTGCGGCAAAGTTTCTTTCTAGCACTGGTGCTGCACGTAACTTCAGTGGTCGCTGATTACCGATGGGCGAGACACCGTGAAGCGCGCGGCGTATTTATAACAAAAGCATGCCGTCAGCAAAATGACGCCTTCTGTTACGTGACTCCTTATTTCAACAGCATTCCGTACACCGTAGATTGCGAAACAGAATAAATTCAAACACACAAAACGCACGCTAAGCACACTCCGCATAGGTTCGAAATCATGGGCTTGGTGAACACACCATTTTAAGCGTCCTTGCGATTTTCAAAGCTCTTAGCGGCAAGTGATAAAATCACATGTAGTTATCGCGACGACTGGCTTTTTCGATTGAGATCGAGAGACACAGCGCGCGATGCCTAGTCCGTTGTCAATCGCGTCGGCTAAGCGCCGCGACGACTTCCTGGTGATAGCATGTCATATACGCAGAATGTGCACCTAAGTTAGAATTCACTCACCGTGGAGGATTTGTTGTTATATCCAACGAATGACGAACGACTGTCGTGTTTTTGCGGCGACGCGAGATGGCTGACACACGATCTCCATTTCTCCAGTGCTGTGTTGTTCCGCAACGTTGAGCGCGCGCCGGCGGAGCAACTCCGAGTGAAAAAGTAGAGCGCTCGCTACGCGTTCCTTTGAACTGTGGCTGCCTGTTTTCTTAGAAGCAAAACGGTATGTTCTTTGCTCAGCTTGCCTGACTGATACATCGCCATGTTTGGGTCCAGCCTCCTACAGTTGAAGCAGATTACGCTACGTTTTGTTCTCTATTGCCGCAAGAGTAGAACGGGCATTGTACTCTCTCTCCGAAGAGGAGAGTGAAAAGCATATTTCACTCTCTCCTTGGTGACGGAGTGAACAATGCAGTTCACTCCACTCGACATTTTGAGAGAGTAAAACAACGCTTTGAAGAGTAAATCGGCCGGTTCACTCCTGCGATGCCCTCTCTAGTTTTTAGAGTGTAGCAGCAGGTGGAACATAACTTGATCGAGATAGGGCTATTTTTCTGGACATAAAATTGTGAAGTAACCAAAGTCGGTTTATTTTTCTGCGTATCTCCAATGTTGAAGTGTTATTACTTTTCATCAGAGACGATGGTGAATCCGTCTCTATATTTTCCGAATATAAACCGTACAGCCTTTCTTTGAACACCCTCAAGTTTTATTATATCTTTCTTAACATATGGGTCTCACAGTGCAGACGCTTACTTTAACTTCGACCTAACGCATGCGTTATAAGCCAGAAGCCGAACACTTACAGGAACATTTCTAAGTTTCCTCTTAAGAAAACTTAGCTTTTGAAAAGCTGACGCACAGATGTCTGAAATGCGCATACCCCATGAAAGATTACTGGTAAGAGTTACCCCTAGGTACTTATATTTATCAAGCTCCTTTATAGTGCTGCCGTTAACGTGGTAAGTGAAGGTACTCGGACATTTTTTTCCTTGTTACACGTAGAAGAACAGTTTTTTCCCTATTCAGTTTTATGCCCCAGTTCTCGCACCAGTCGTGAATTGCCAGAACAGTTGCTTGTAAAGAGGCGTGGTCATTTGCATCCGAGATTGTTTTAAAAACCACACAATCATCAGCAAATAATCTGATTGAGACATCCTTTGGTATTACCTCCATTAAATTATTGATATAAATTAAGAGCAACAATGGCCCTAACACACTCCCCTGTGGAACCCCCGTACAAACTGCACTTGTACAAACTGTTGCCCATGATTAAGGTACGTGGAAATCCGCCTAACAACAAAGAGTGGAAGTCCAATGCTTTCCAACCTAAACAATAATTTATCATGCGGTACCTTGTCAAATGTCTTGCAAAAGTCCATAAACAATACATCTACTTGGCCAGTCATGTCAAGAACACTAAACAAATTATGCAATGTCGATACCAGCTGTGTAACTGTAGATGTGCCCTTTCTAAACCCGTGCCGATGAACCGATAAAACTTTATGTTCGGAGAGGAAGCCTTGTATGTACTTTGAAATCACATGCTCAACATCTTACAGCATTGACTGGTCATTGAAACAGGGCGGTAGTTAGAAGGCAGAAGACGGCTGCCCTTTTTGTGTATCGGAACTACTCGCGCCAGACGCCAATCATCAGGTATTTCCCCCATTTCCACTGAAAAGTTAAAGAGCTCTGTTAGGTACCAAGAAATTTGTTCGGCATATCGCCTCAAAAATAGGTTCGGGATACCGTCCGGCCCAGTAGCTTTACGCGTATCAACATTTGAAAGCAACGCCAAAACTCCTTCACGCGTTACCCGAATGTCCTGCGGGAGGTCCGATGCCGTGGTTCGTGGCTCATATTCAGTTGCTGCAAGTATCGCTGCCGAGAAACTATGCACCTATACAACCTGCGTAAGTAGTAGGGAACTGGTAAGCGCTTCCTCCATGCTGCCAGTTCCACGCCTATATGCAGCTAGGTAACAAGTACTCGTAGTCAAGGTTTCGACGGAACTTCTTCTGGTCAGGCATTGAAGTGAAAAAGGTTTACAGCCACCGACCAAATCAAACGAAAAGCACTCGTAACAAGTATTTCACTATTTTTGTTCAAGAACTTGAAGAATACGTGCAGTATGCGATTATAGGATGATGTACTCTTTCCCACCTACAACGGAGAGTTGTGGTTCCACCCTCACAAGAGAAAGTAGTTCTCACGCACACTTGGTGACGGAGAAAATGCAATTTTTGGATTTGCCAGAAAAAAAAACACCATGCTTATGAGGCGCGCCGCAGTGGGGTATTCCGGATTAATTTCGATCGCCTGGGTTTCGATCGCCTGGGTTCATTCTGGGTGCACAGAATGAACTGTACACGGATGTTTTGCGGTTTCGCTCCCATCAAAGTGCGACCACCGTGGCCAGGATTTGAACCCGCGCCTTTCAGCTTAGAAGCACACCGCCAAAGCCACATTGCCAGTATGGCGAGTTATTTCACTACAGAGAACTCTTGAATTTTGCGAGTCTTTCTAAAGCAGTAGCTACTGCTCTCTCAATAGCTGCAGCATCCAACCCAGGTAACGAAAGAATACAGGTCTGAAGTATTCATAGTCGCGCCCATTCGAACAAACGAAGATTTACTTTTGAGACTGAGGATATGACTGCCTTTTTATGCCTGGTACTCGTACGATTGAGGATGCGTGACCCAAAGATGTTTCCTTCCGTGAGGGGGCGGTATGAACGAGTTGGTAGTGAGGTCCTTAGATAAGGTATAGTACCATTTCATTTCTTTTTTATTCTTTATCAGCTCTCCTTCTGATCTTAGCCCTTTCCCGCCGGTCCCATATGTGATTGATTTAGCGCTGTCATTTAGCAATCGAGCCAACTAACAGTGGTATCACTGTTTTTTGGAAAATGTTCTAATATTTGGCGTGTCCAAGAAGAAGTCGCAGCAAACTCGTGCTGCACAATGTGATGGTCCAGTTGATCGCAGTGTAGTTTCATTACGTCAGCGCACGTACGCGGCCAGCTCGTCAGGCCGACCTTGCGCATCTCCGCAGGCACAAACCTTAGCTGCAACTCCTTTTTCACACCAAATATTGGCCGCTAGATTAAAGTGGTGCTTGAGCTGCACATGCCGTGGCAAGCGACCACCACTCCCTCACGTTCAGTGCGAACAGCAGCTGCAATAGCAGGCAATTTCAACTCTGAAGAAACGTCTGGCCACCAGTGTAGTGCGATACGGCTCACCGGCGCACACGCTTTGTAGCCCGTAAACGCCGCACATACCAACTCAACCTCTGTACGTAGTGTGAAATTATGACACGCCACTTGGGCTGCTGAGTACGAGGTCGCGGGATCGAATCCAGGCCACGGCGGCCGCATTTCGATGGGGGCGAAATGCGAAAAGATCCGCGTACTTAGATTTAGGTGCACGTTAAAGAACCCCAGGTGGTCGAAATTTCCGGAGTCCTCCACTACGGCGTGCCTCATAATCAGAAAGTGGTTTTGGCACGTAAAACCCCATAATTATTTATTTATTATGACATGCCAACGATTTATTCGAGCACTTTAACACCCCGAAGCTACATTGCGGCTATGACAGACGACGTAGTGGGAGGCTCTGGATAAAATTTTACCACCATAGCGTTATTTAACGGGGCATAAATCCAAGCACACGAGGAATTTTGCACTTTAGCCATCAAAACTAGTGCACAATATTCGCGTCTAGAAACGCCCGAATTGTTTTTCCACATAGGCTGTACCTAAAGGCAAGTCCGACGTAAACCTTTAACTTTTATGTTATAGCAATTATAGGGACTCTCGAAGCGCATTTCTGCCACCGGCGTCGGCGTCATGTTCTGTATAAAGTCCACGACCGCCGGGCGCCCTATGCTGTATCTGCGAATGAAAGCGTGTGATGGGAGCCGACGATAGCGGTGGAGGCTGCGCGCGGTCGCGCGGCCGTATCTTGAGGGTGATCTGAGTTCGCAGCAAAGTCTAAATGCGTGAGTGGTTCGTACCTTTGCGCGTGCTGTGTGTCTTCGGCGCTCACTTTGCTTTGGAGCCATACAGCCCGAAGATCACTTCGTCGGCCTCTGCTGCTGCGCTTCTTCACGCCAGCGTTTTCACAGCGAGTGTCCGCGGTCATCGAGTGCGATGTGTTCATGTTGGTTGAGCGCGCTAATTTGCTATGTAAATCAATGCTTCGCCTTTAATGCGAAACTGCCACTTTTTTTTGCACAGGCACGTTAGATGGATTTTGGCAGTTTTGTTTATGACAACACACCCGTTTGCAAGTTTCTGGTTAAGATCATCGGGCATAAGCGCTGAACACCTTAATACACGTTTTGTTCACGGCAGCGCTCCCTGTGTGTGATGTGATGCAGCATGTCTGAGTGTACGAAGGTGTGCATCCTCATCACTGCTCCACCAACTGCCCCATCTGTTTCAAAAGAGTAAATGAGTAATTTCACTGAATGAAAAACGCATTCCAATAGGTGCCTTTTGCCGCGATGCTGTGCAAACGTGTGCCCTTTGGCAATGAACCAATGATGCAGTAACTCCCCACTACTTTTCCACTCCAGTGGTTGGTGGAGGTGGTGGTAACAACTTTATTGAGACTCTGCTCAGTTATGATCTGGCAGGCCCGAGTCCTAGAATGGCCCCTCACGAGGAGTGACCCATTCGGCCCAGGCAACGAGGGCTTTTTGTACTTTTTCATCCGGCGTTCTGAGCAGCTCTTCCCACGTCTGTTGTGAGGGAGCTGGCAGGAGCGACCTGGGAGGGGGTAAGCCCTCGCACCCCCAAAGAATGTGATTTTGGGTAGCCAATGTTTGATTTGTGCAGTTTTGACATATTTCAAACATTGGCTACCCAAGTGGTTGGTGGAAATTCCTCGATTTTGTAGCATTTCGCAGTTATTTTGTCGAAGTTAGAATGGCGATCTACAAATAAACAGACACGTGAACTAGCCGAAGCAGAAAATCTAAACTCTTCTCCAAACAGCTAACTCTGGTGACCTCTCCAATTCGCCTTCGTTTTTCGTTCGCGAACAGGCGCGAGTGAGGTTTCTAACGTGCTGTTTGCTTTGTCGATCATATGTAGTTATTTCGTGACGCTTCTCGAGAAGACGTCTTTAATAATACTTCTCTGCACACCACTAGTGAAAACTAGGCAATTGGTAGCACGATTACGGCATGGTATGAGACACTGTGGGTCTACATCAAGGTTAAAATAATGTTCGGTCATAATTACGACACGTTTCGCCTACTTTAAGTAGAAAATGCTGTATAATTATGGTTCTGCGCGAACTTAAGGTAGATTCTACGTGCAGTAGCGCACTCTGATGGCAATCGGTGCCAGCACGGCTGAGCGCATGCTTTTCTAACAAGCTAGACACTTAAGGCCAGAATACATGGAGCGAACTTTCACGACGAAGTTCGGGCGGCAGAAAATCTGCCGCGGCGCACCGCCGCATGTTCGTCGGGCTGCGCTACATGGAGCGAAGACAGGCCGGCCGCCGCCGGCGAGTCGCTGCGTTGTTAGCAGTGTGGCTAGACGAGGCAAATGCGCTGTCGTGAAACACATGACAAAAAAAAAAACTTTACGACAATTATTATCGCTTTTGAATTACGGAACACTCTAAAAACGCGTAATATTTTGTTTAGAAATGATTTCTAGTCTTTTTTATGTGTTTGAGACATTCATGTGCCGATGTAGTTTAAAGAAAGCGGCGATGCTATGCGTTGTGGCAACACTGGGTGGGTAAACAACTTTCGGCTCCTTCGACTCCGCGGTTCTGTTCTGTGGCTCAACGCGCGCGCGGCCGAAGCAAGCAGACCCGAAAGCAGCGCACGTGAGCTTGTCTAACCATGGCTGTTATTAACTTGTTAAATTCCAGCCGCGCCGCTTTGGATGCCATGAATACGAAAAGTGGGAGACCGGCGTGAACGATAGAGCGGGATCGGGATACACGGACAAGCGGGGAAGCGTAGCCGGAAGTTGGGGCGGATAGTGAGACCTGATTGGCTCGCTTTGGGGCGCCGCTCGTTTGCCGCTTCCGGTATCGTCGCCGCCCGACGAACTTTTCTGCGCCAGCTAGATCGGCGGCGAACGACGATTTCTCCGCCGCCGCGCGTCGCGCGTACGCCGCCGGGCGTCGAACGCCGACTATTCGTCGCATATTCGCTCCATGTATTCCGGCCTTTAGAAGTGATTTTACAGGCCAAATGCATTATAGTTGAAATCTTAGGGTAGAAGGCACGTAAAATGCACAAGACTATGTCTTTAAAAACGCCGAAATAAATAAAAATCATGCAGCCGAAACATCAACAACTTCATTTTGTTGCAGTTAACAAAGAACTGCACAAATAATTATATTTGAAGAAAAACGCAAGGTACATTATTTGTCCGGTACTCCGTATTATTGCAGTTGCAGATCGGAGCTAGCCAGGTGAGCTGGTAAAGTTGTTTGCGTCAGCTCAGTGAGCACATAGTGAGAAAACGCTCCATCGACCAAAGTATGACGGAGGCTGCCCATCTTTCTGCAGGGTCGGAGCAGGAAGCTTCGAGTGTGGGCCAGGTTGACGAAGACGAAGCGAGCGACAGACACACCGCATCCTCGACTCCGGACAGTGAAGGAATGAAGATGCGAAGCCGCCAAGAGTCCGCACTACAGCAAAGCAGCGGACCCACGAAGGGCCCCGAGGTAGCCATGACCGTCGAAGGACGGAAGGGAGACGCTGCACCCATATCGCGAGAATCAAGCGACATGCAGCAAGAACGACCATCAAGCATGTCTCGGCCAATCAAGCAGCTGAGCAGGTATCAGATAGATAGACAGATAGATAGATAGATAGATAGATAGATAGATAGATAGATAGATAGATAGATAGATAGATAGATAGATAGATAGATAGATAGATAGATAGATAGATAGATAGATAGATAGATAGATAGATAGATAGATAGATTTAAGCCACTTGCATTCCTCCCAGCGATTTTCATCCTTTCAATACATTTTTTATGCACGCTGCCTGAGCACTTGCGTAAAGTAATGGCTCAACAGAGGCCTGAGTTCTCAAGCTCTTTCAGAAGCAAACTGATTCTTCCTAATTGAAATGACATTCCTACATATTTTCTTCTTCAGTAACAGACACCACTAAAGCAACTGAATATGGGTGCTATTTTTTTTCCCTCTGATTTATAGTGTCTGCGCAGGGTGCCAAAATATTTCTCGTAGAAAAAATATCGGCTAGTGCACGGGCACGCAGAAGCAAAACACCTAGCTATTTCAGTTCTTTGAAGGTATCTTTGTCCAAATAGAGGGACTACCGGGGTCAACGACAAGCGTTTATAGAAACCGCGAGCTCGAAAGAGATGCTGTTAATCTGTGTGCGGTGCATGTTAAATTCATTCCGAATATATATGTGAATACAGTCACATACACAATGAGAAATTCCATCTTCCCTAACACGACACGCATTGGGGCTCCCTCGCAGACGACACGTACTGGAAGCACTCGAAGAAAATTTAAGCAGTGAAACACAGCACAAACGCATAGAGCGAGAATTGAGGGAACGGAAGTCGGGTTATTGTCACCTAATTGAATGGAAGCTAATTAATACGTTTAAATAAAATGTGAAATATAGTAAGGAAAGGGAAATGCAAGCGGACTAGGAAAGCCAACTTGCCGCAGCTGAAAACCCAACCCACATATTTCGCATAACTCATCATGGCGGCCGTCCTCCCTTCGGCGTTGTTGATTAGCTAGGGATCGCTAGCGCCATTAGAAGTCATAGGAACACATAGTAGACTTTGCATATGGAGCAGGGCAATTCTGGCAAACGGCGCCACACAAATTAGAATCCTAGATAGGGCTCACCGTAAAATCTAAGCTTCACGTTGCTTTCCGGGTGTCGTCGCAGATGCTCGAGCGACGGCATCCAGTTGCCAGAGTTTGTGCGCAGCCCGACGCAGCAGGGTGGCGACGTGGGCTGGCCCGACATGGTGCCCGTGCAGCGCATTCGCCGTGGCCTCCAGTTGCTGGGAAGCACGCCGCGCAGGGACCAGCTGCAGCACCTTCTCGACGGCCGGGACCTGTTTGAGCGAGAGGACGACGGCGTTGAAGTGAGCGGTCGACGTTTGCGCATCCACTTGCGCGTCCACCACGCTTCGTTTGGGCCAATTAGATACGAAACACTGTTAAATGTAAGCTATGGTATTTGCTTTTAAAGCAAAAAAGATGACTTCCTGTAAACAAGGACCCCGTTTGTTTGGGCTTTCCAAACAACGCTGCCGGTTACCGGCCGATGCTTCCGTGGGTAGTTACGTAAGTTTGACGTCAGAATATTGGAGTAAAAACAGATTGGAATAGTTTTGCTGAAAGGACCCCCTCAAATGGTTCGGACAAATTTTGTAGACGCGTAGCGTACAGTTAATCATTAGCACCATAATTTGTGTGAAACGTCTCCTATTGAGAGAGCTACGGATCATTAGAAGTTACCCTCCTCCATAGTCATGCATTTTTTCCTCAACTCGTTCGCCGAGTGATCGGGGCTAAGCTCCGCCTTCACTGACTCGGCATCATGATGGCACGTCGTGTCGTCGACTTCCAGTTCTTTAGGAGCGAGCGCGCGAAGCCTCTCATCTTTCCGCCAGCTGCTTGGCAGTCGACCCCGAGCGAGAGCTATCGAAGCAGAGCATTGCGAGCATTCTGTCGCAGCGCCGAACTTGTCTGCTATTCCGGTAACCACAGGCTAGCTTGGCGTTTCAACGGAACGGTGGAGGCATAAACTCAAGCTGATGAAGGAACTTTAGCGTAGACGTACGGTGAGCTGCCTGATCGGCCTCCACTGGAGGTCCAGCCACCCATGGCGCAGATCTTAACCAACCAAACAAAGAGCTAATATTGCGCTAACCAACTCTAAACATTTTAAACATTTACAAAAACAATGTGTTAACGATTACACTCCTGCAAAAAATTTACGCCAGCAGCAAAGAAGTATACATTTTTTACTGCTACTATGTGTAGTTGAGCTCTCTGCCACCAGGTGGCTGCACTGTGCAGACCATTCACATTTGCGCTTCTGCTCATCCCGTGAAACGAGACGCAACAAGACACGGCTAGGCCGTGTCTCCTTGCGCTTGCGTTTACCCTAATACCGGACTCGCGAAACGCTATTGAGCTAGTAATCTTCCGGTGTAAAGTGACGGCCGCAAACGCGCAAATCCTGGCGCCGATCGGATAGCAGCAGTCAGACGCGCTGCAGCCAGTCCGCTCGTCTGCTTCTTTACTGAGGGACACGATGTCGCAGCTTGACATATTGCCAGTCACTACGTTTGCAGTCCACAACGCAACAAAGTCGGATCATAGTGCTCGCAAAAAGATTGCGACCAACTCTGACCGCGGAGCTCTCGTCCAAATGCAGCATGTTGCATGTGAAATTCGCAAATATCTGCATGTGAAATTTCCTCTTGACCACTCCTTCTTGTTTATGAAACGAAACGTACAGAGCGCCTTTTCGGCGTTCGTATTACATAATGCGAATGCAAAGATATACAGTGCCCAACGCAAAAGCAGATGCCAGTCGAGCGCATGTATTCGCCAGAGAACCATCGGCTCAACACTTTCTTGAACATCATATATCCGATACTGCGAAAAGCCTGCGTAAAGACCACTTAAAGTCACATGTCATCCAGCCACACGCTGACAGTTGGTAGCGTAATCTTAGGGAGGATGCATACAATGAGGAAAAGTAAAAACCAAATTTACCATACACTGAAAGCATAGCAGGCTCTACTGTGTATTTAATTTATTGCCTTATTCTAAAGTTATTCATAAGATTAGATTGCAACGAATTTGGCTGAGGAACATCAACATTAAGCTCGGTCGCGCAAGCCACCAGGTCGCTACATAAGTGATGCTCTTAGCATTTATCAAGATCTCGGCGCGTGTTCATGGCGTGTTCAGACAAAGGATGTTTCCTTCGTTTTGACGAAAAAAAAGTGCGTGCAGTGCCACCGAATCGCAGCGCGCAGCGCAAAGAGTAGTCTTCTGTCTGTGTGCATCTTCTTTCCCCTGTAGTTGCAATAAGCGAACATTTTCTTGCCAAACAAATTTATTTTGATAATGTTTTTGTATCTCCAACCCGTTTGTGGCGGTACGGCGTGGGGCTTTTTCTGAAGATGTCGTACATTGCGGTGTTCGCGGTCGAATGCATTGTAAGTTCGAGGAAGAACAGCTAACCACGATAATTGTAAAACTATTTGACCTCAAAATCTGAGTTTATTCTGATACGGACTATTTCAGAAATACTTCACCGGCAAGAGATTTTCGTAGCTTTTGGTTGACCCGAAAACGTAGAACCATAACTATAGCATGCTGCTAAGAGCGGGATAAGAGGCAAGGGGAGTGAGAAAACAATGACGAACGATGGTTTGGATAAATCAAGGGTCACAGCCGGTTGAGAAAATTCTGTCGTGACTACTGAAGCTTTTCTTGTACGACAGAAGTTCCTGACCTATCACATGAGTTTCTATAGTTGCAACACATTTCTGACATTATTGCAGAAGGAAACCTAACCACGTCCATGTTCACTCTTATGTACCTATGATGTGATTGAATAAACTGCAACTCAAACTCAGAGGGTAACCTTGGGGGTTGAGCGGATGCCGTGTGTTCGCACCATTGAAGGCCAACTGCACTGAATTTTCCCTTTGGCTAAAATGACTGCAAAAACCTAGCGTACACTCTCGCAGTAATCTTTCGGCAATGCCGCAGGGATGGTAACTGCCTAATTTTGTTATTAGAAGCCATTAAATAGCAGCTGTGCAAATGACGCGCGCACGTGGCGGCAAAGCGGTAGCGATGCAGATATGACGAATATTGAAAAACTGCACGCAACTGTTGACCTCCCAGTTGCGCCTATAGGCAGCCAGGCGCGTTGCTCGCTCATCGTTTGCGAGCTGACGGACGTTTCTCTCGGCGTGCGTACTCCGTGCTGCGCTCGTGATTTGAGCTGTTGCAAGTATGCCGATGCGTTGCGTGGCCGTCAAGTGCGCCAATACGTACTCGAACACGAGCGATGGCTGTGCAGTACACAACGCGGATATCATATTGACCGCAAATAAAGACGGGTCAATATGCAGTCAATATGACATGCAGTAAATACCAACTAGGCCAAAGTGAAGTTCTTCTGACACAACGCGGACTAGAGGAAGGCCGAACACCTTTTTTCTGTCCCATTTTTTAGAACGCAAGCGGACACCGCGCGCGCAGCCGGTAAGTACGACGCGGACAAGCCAACGCGGACTAAACAAGTAAACTGCAGTTGACGAAGCTCCAGTAGCTACATTTTCACAGAACCAAAAATGGGGCTGACAGGTGAAGTAGCACACTGCGGTATAAAGGTAATGAACAGGGATAAAGTGCCTCAGAAAGGGCAGCCTTTCTGAGGCACCTTATTCCTGTTTTTAAGCTTCATACCACAATTTCAACAGCACAGTGACCCATGGCATCAAGATCTGCTTGTAAAATGCTTTCTCGGGACGGCTATAAGTACTATAAGCCCTGGCGGCGCACGAAAACCGAATGTAAGTTGTATTCAGGGTCGATATTCTCGAGCAATAATTTCCGGTAGTGCATCATCTTCAAGACATTTCGCGCGTCACTACATCGGATGCGTCGAAGTAGACGATCGAAAGCCTTTCTAACACAGCGCCAGAAACGAGCAGGAACCGTATGCTGCATACGTAACGAGGTAGAACCCAACGCGACGGCCATAGTGTCGATGCGGCGCCAAGCCATGCAGGAATGCAACGCCGCTAGGACGAAATTGGCCAAGCTTTATCAGGGCCGCAGTCCGTCCTGTCTGGCCGTGAGTTTACGCGCACCTAATAGCACAGAGGCACCCTAGCCCGCCCGTGCCGAGCGTCAGCTACTTATCATTCTTTACTAGGATGACAATTTAGTAGGACAATTTACTAAGATGATCCTTTACTAGGACGGCAACAAATCATCATCATCACCTACAGAGAACGGCAAAATATACTTCCCAAGCTGGACTAGGCGGTGTTGTTGACGTTGCTGAACTTTGCGGGAGCAAATGAATGAGTCGCCTGGCAGTTTGGTCGTGTAGGCGTCTTGTGTCGGGAGCACCGGCTACGAGATTGCGTCTCCCATGCCTGCCGCTCGGAGCCACAACAGCCTCGGGAGCACCCGCCACAGAAATCCTACATATTTCCGCACAGATAGTGCCACACAAATAAAGAGAGGACACAAGCGCACACCACTGCTATTGTTGGTGGAGTAAGTCGCGTTCGTTCGCTTTCGCATGCCCATTTATTTAACGTCTTTGCATGCGGCATTTTTTAGCCGTGTCGCGCTGTTAATCGAGGGGACAAGGGTCCCTTATTCAAGCAGCCATTGGTGCTCACTCCCTGCGCTTGGTACCACCACTGATCGTCGGCAGGAGTCGTAGTTCGCACAGGTGCAGCGAGTGGCTTGCCTTGAAAAAGGCGAGTCCACTTGTCCATACGTTGGCTCCCGTTTTTACGGTGTTCTCCTTTTGCTCATCGTCTTAAATTTCCATCTCCCGCTTTCCTCATTTTTTCACTTGTGCGGTGTGGTATCATTGCATGATATATACTAAACCGAGAAACTCGCGTCAAACGCGCCTCACACGTACCACGACACACGATTTCAACAACGCGTCGCGCGACACAACCGACTGTGACGTCCCCGAGGTGTTCAAACTCGTGATGAGTTTATACTCCTGTCATTCAAGCACGTTGGAGCGCTGTCGAGTCCAATCCAAGCTGGGTGTTTCTACAGCGGCACGTTCGGCCACCATTTTGTACAATGGAGACCAGGTAGACTGCAATCGTACCATGTCGTCTGCACCGTAATGCTGAGTGAGCGCAGCCAACTCGATTCGGATTGTTGGACTGTGCAACAGCTATCATCCTTGATCGCAACCGAAAACTTTGATGTGTATCGAGCTTGATCGCGATCGAAAGTGTCTTTCATATATCGCTATAAAGAGCGACGGGGAGCAATAACGATTCAAACCGCCGCTGCTCTTCTCTCGCTAATCAACTCGCGGAATCAAGGTGCTATACAGTGCGGCCCGAATTTTCCTTAAGAAATCAGCTACCTCATCATACGCAAGTGCTGAAGCTCTCAACTCCTTGCAGCTTGCTACTACAGAAATATTGCAACGATGTTGCCGTGTCGTCAAAAAAACACGAGAAAGCGAAATGTTCTTCGCACGTGGAAATCAGCCGACTCTGAGTGCTTCACCGAAAGCACGTCTAAGTGGAGCTGCAGTGGTATTCTCGCCGTCATCAGCAAACTGTCGTAACTGAAGGTGAGGCAACGATGCTGCCCCGAATAATAGCAAGGATCAAGTAAAACGGCAAAATTTTGCATTCCGACTTACTCGATTCTTCGGACGGCGGTTGTCCATCCTACATTCCTTTTCATATCATTTAGCAGGGCCAATCTACAGACGCCGCGATGTGCTTTCCTCACTGTTTTGTAATTTCGCCACGCAACCGCATCTTGGCTACCCGACAGCCGAACAGCGGCGGCGCGAGGAGAAATTTTGCAAAGATCGCAGTTCCATTGACGCCACTCTCCGCCAGGGTAGCGAGTGGTGCTGGCGTCGGTTGGCGAAGTTGAGCTTGGGTAGAGTTAACGTATAGACTCCCTTAAGGGAGCCAATGTTGCGCCCAGGTACGCCATCTTGGGCTTCAAAGTTATGCGGGAAAGCTACTCCCTGTACGCGTAGGAACCACGATCGCGCGGCAATGCCAGTAGCACTCTTACAGCGAAGCTGTTAGCCTCAATTTTGTCGCGATTTTTCTTGGGTTCCTTCTTGTCTCTAAATGAAACCTGATTTACATATGGTGAAAATTGGGCCCTTAAGGAGGGATGGTACCCGAAACAGCATTTCTCAATAATAGGACCAATAAGTACTTCATCTTATGGAGAGGAAGTCCGGCAAGGGTTGTACTTGCACCACAAGCGATTAAAAAAATCGCGTATCTGATGCACACCCACTCGTGAAATTAGGCGGGGCTTCTAAAGAGGTTCCTTACGTTGAAGTAATGCAACACTGATGCAGAATACGAAGGCAGGCCATGGAAAGTGCCAGAAAATGTGTCCGAAAGAATCTGATGCAGATGATGCTGTAGACTACGCCCAACGTGCATACTAGGATGGTCGAACAGTTAAAACTTAAAAACACAATTTCTGTAAATATTGTTTTGACTTACATGAGCAAAATTTTCTCTGCAATTAACGAATGTTTTTTTCTTTGAAATTTTAATCACAAATTGCTCAGGGGTCTTTCAGATACTGAAGTAAAATATTATTTTTGAGTGAAAACTTTATTAATTTACTAATTTCTCGATCCAAAAACCGCCTAGTCAGAATGTAAAATCTAACAAATTGTATGTTAGGAATGCAGTTACCAAATTTGTTTCTTTTACCTCAGTAAGAACTCCATGTCGTAAAGAAGACGAGAGCACTGTCGTAGCTATTGAAGGAAACCCTTTTCTTTATGTTTCTTCACGAAAGTAACTAATTTGTTTAATTTATGTTTTTATAAATGGCATACTACTCAGCCTTCCTGGTGAAATTTCCTTATGTAAGAAGCGGAAGCACATTTGCACAGATTAGCAAATTTTGAATTGTTTGTTGCTAGTGGAAGTTGACATATTTGCCAAAAGCGTTAAAGTCGTCAGTCCGGGTCCCATCCACCCTAAATAAATTGAATGATATGGCGAAACTATAGCGTATTTGGCTAAATTCCCAGTGTTGGAATTAATTACTGCACCCTCGATTTTTCGGTGTTTTCATGCGTTATACAAGCAGTATGTTTCTTCGGTGTCGTCGGTTACAGTGCCTCAATGAACTAACCAAGGCGCCTTATATTCATTGAAAGAAAGGAACCACCTATGGATAATGCTTAGGCAAACTTACAAGTTCATGAACTAATTACGGTCTGAGCAGTAACTTACGTGTGGCAGCACTCCGGAGCGAATGAGAGTTTAGTGGAGGATGCCGAATTTAACCAACCGCCCTGGGAAAACTGAAAACGCCGCCATGAGCAAATTGAGCAAAAATTGGCAAAATGTTATGGTAAATTTATTCTACAAGGTTAGATAAAATAGAGCCTTTGTAATAAATACTGGCAAAGTTTCAAGCGAGCGAGCCATGTGCGAGCAACATCACAAATTATATACGTGGTTTCATTTGAAGGAACTCAACTTATTAATGCTCAAAGAAAAAACAGTTTCCTGGAAATCAAGCTGCGTTTCTGCATGGTACACGAGCGTACACAGTACATGTACGGTACACAGGCGTTTGTACTTTTCACCCGGCTGTATTGTGGTCACCACGCCTGGGAACACCTCCATGACCTGGCGCTCAGCAGCACAACACCGTGGTCACTGAGGTACCGTGGCGGTTATCCCACCTTGCACGAGCGCTTGTGTGATTAGCTAGTAATTTATTCTTCATTTTGTTTTGTGCGGTGAAAGTGCTCGAGAGTAATAAGATTCTAATGAAGCAGCCTATTTCCTTTCCTTGCTTAATCTCCAAGATTGTAACGCTCCCTTGTAACGCAATTTCAGTCGTCATCGTCGTCGTTGATGTTGTTGGTGGTGGTGCTGTGGTGACTTAATGGTGCCGTCGGACAGGCAACGTAGGCCAAATTAGAAGCGGCTATCCTGAGATAAAGTTACAAAACGGAAACACCTTTTACTCATATAGCACGCACGCACATGCAACAAGTAAACAAAAATGCTGGCATACAAAAACAAATACGTCAATGCAAGGCTTGTGTCAACGTTGTGTAAGGCTTCCGTATTGGCTATCCTTCATGCTACATAGCCACACGTTAGCAACCATGACAGCGAGGCTGTTTCGAACGCGTGTTGCATCACATCGGCTTCCAGGTGGACCAGCAGCAGCTGCTGCAACCTCCACGAGAAGATGCGGTGCTTTGCAAGACTGTGCAGACGGACATCACCCTGGCAGCGGCCATTGTGCCGTTCGCGGCGCTGGACAGCGCCCTCTGGCCGATGTCCCCTTCACGTTGTGACACGTGGCCGCTTCCTCCATCGCGCTGCGATACCGCTGCCTCGAAAGTTCCGCCGTTGCTCACCGTGGACTGCGGAGACTACAAGGCCGGCCGGAGCACGGGTCTCGAACCCGGATCCTCGGAGCTCTTCCTGGCTGAGCGACACCAGAAGCCGCTGGCCACCACGGACGCGCCCCTGGTTCATCAGTCCCCAAACAAGGGTGCAGAAAAGATCACTTGCCAAGAAATCATTTGAAACGCTAGCTTTTTATGATCATCTGCTGTGTGCCGGCAGTTATTTATAGCCAGTTAAGACAGCACACACGGGGACTTGCAGCCGATGCTTGAAGTTGCGTAGTGAGGGTAAGCTCGAGTCCACTGTGTTTTCCAAGCTGCTTTACTTTTGCGTTACGGTGGTTTGCTATTGTTATTTTAAATTCATTATTCCGTTCAAATTGAGGCTTATAGCACGCTGAAGAAAGTCGGTGTGAGGAAGTAAAGCCGATTTCGACCCAAGTAACAGATTAATCTTATCCGGTGAACGGAGCAAGGTTTCATACCGTCTCATTAAAGCGCCAAGTGCTATAAATTCACACTTGGTCGAGATTCACGCATTAGTGGCGCGTGCACTGGTGCACTAAAATATCAGATAGCATGGCTAGTGGCAGAGAAGTAAACAGAAATGTGGCTTCAGCGTGCAAGGCGTCTTGCGTTGAGTGGTATGCCTGAAAACGATTCGAGTCCACTTGACTCGACTTCGAAGCAAATATTGCCGTGGCCATCGGCAATGCTGCTAGCAACGATGCGTGCGTTAAAGCAACATTTGTTCAGCTATGATAAAATGTCGTTTTAATTACCAAGTAGGATACCCCTTACAAAATTAGGCTACTGTGCCTTATGTGCGTCCTCGTGTATTCTCCAATTATTTCACCCTTCGTATTAAGAGAAATTTTTAGCTCAGAATTTCCTATATGAGAAAATATATTTGAAAGCAGACATCGCTTTTTCTGGCAAATCATTACAACGATTTTGATGACGTTTGTTGTATTTAAAGAAAGCATTATATTTGAGCAACTGTAACAAGTCAATTTTCAAATTTGTCATATATGTTTACGAACATATTTTTGAAGTGTGCCAACAATTCAAGGCGCTCGAGTATCAAGTGTGCAACTTTGTCCGTAAGCGATAAAAATCATATCAGCATACTGTGCACTGCAACTAATAATACATGTAAAGCGGGGAGAATTGATATATGGTACACCGCTCTAATATATACCACTATTTGTGAGTACAACCTTTGGCAATTCTTCGTAAACATAGAAACATAGTGAAAATGCCTGCTAGAGCTTCTTTAATAGATGCAGTTTACCAAACTTCGAAATGCGGAATTGTCGATCTGCGAAATTCGTCCTTGTATCTTTCTCGTTAACAATTTTCGGCAACTTTTTATAAACTTCTAGGTGCCGAATCAAAACGCTGCTTCCCAGAGTTGCTGTCCTGAGCTAAAGCTTCCTCTTCAGGGCATTGAAAGGTTTCACGATTTAATGCAGAGTCGTGCCACCTTTAATACACTTTCAGAGAACCCTTACAGCAGCTCTTTTCTACTTACTATGTGGTATAGGAGGACTCATACGCCCAACTGAATTGGCATTTCTTGCAGGACTTCGTGACAAAACAATAGTGCATGAAAATGGCAGGTAATCTGATTGACTCACGCATTTTAGCACAGTGGCTCTAGGCGCGCTTTCGTGCTTTCAGCTTGGCAGTAACTTCACGCACTCAACACCAGCCTGGCGGCAATTTATTTTAATGCAAACACAACAATTATTACACGTGAATCGAGCTGGTCGTGATATCATACGCTGTCATTAAACAATAGTAACAAAACAACGAAAAGAAACAAAGTCCCAACGCAGCACAGTAAAAGAAAGAAAAAAGTCCAAAGGTCAGCGACGCAAAGTCCCAAAGTTCATTACCGCTGGTAGAAAGGCTTAAGGCGCACAACGTGGACTATATCTGGTCGTGAGCGGCGCCGCTGTGATAGCAAATACCGTCTGGTACGACCACACAGGCGAGTACGCCAATGCGTCGGATGATCTTGTAGGGTCCGAAATAGCGTCGTAAAATCTTCTGGCTAAGTCCTCGTTGGTGTATTCCGGTCCAAACCCAAATGCGGTCGCCGGGCTGTTACACGACGTAGCGTCGTCGAAAGTTGTAGATTCGGCTGTCGGTCCTCTACTGGTTCTTGATCCGTAGGCGGGCGAGCTGTCGGGTGTCTTCGGCGCACTGGAGATAGGCAACGACGTCAAGATCATCTTCGTCCGTTTGGTTGCGGCAGCACGGCTTCAAGAGTCTTCTTCGGGTTCCTGCCTTAAACCAGCTTGAATGGCGTGATCTTTGTTGTTTCTAGTGCCGCCGTGTTGTAAGCGAAGGTTACATACGGCAGGACGGCATCCCAGGTCTTGTGTTCGACGTCGACGTACATTGATAGCACGTCAGCGAGTGTGTTATTCAGGCGCTCTGTAAGACCGTTCGTCTGCGGGTGGTAGGCAGTTGCCTCTTGTGGCTTGTCTGGTTGTATTGCCGAATCGCTTGGGTGAGCTCCTCTGTAAAGGCCATCCCTCTGTCGGTAATGACTTCTGAGGCGCCATGTCGCAGCAGGATGTTCTCGACGAAGAATTTGTTACTTCGACTGCGCTGCCTTTTGGCAGTGCTTTCGTTTAAGCGAAACGGGTGAGGTAGTCTGGAGCCACGACGATCCACTTATTTCCGGTTGCTGACGTCGGAAAGGGCCCCAACATGTCCATCCCGATCTGCTGAAACGGTCGGCAAGGAGGCTCGATCCGCAGTAGTAATCCCGCTGGCCTTGACGGTGGTGTCTTGCGTCGCTGACAGTCTCGACATGTCTTGACCTAACGGGCGACGTCGGTGATCAGGCGCGGCCAGTAATACTTTTCCTGTATCCTCGATAGCGTCCTGAACAATCCTAGGTGCTTAGCGGTCGGATCGTCATGTGGGCCGTGCAGTACTTCGGAACGTAGGGCTGAGGGAACTGCAAGAAGGTCGTTGGCGCGGACTGGTGAGAAATTCTTCCCGAGTAGGTTGTTTTGAAGCGTGAACGAAGGCAATCTGCGCTTAAATTCCCTAGGCACAACGGCAGTATTTTCTTCTAAGTAATCAATGAGGCCTGTTAGCTCCGGGTCTGCTCATTGATGTTCAGTGACATCTTCCGCGCTTATTATTCCAAGGAAGGCGTCGTCATCCTCGTGATGTTGCGGTGGCGGGTCAAATTGGGGGGGGGGGGGGGGGGGGGCGTGATAGGCAATAGTCTTCAGAGTGTTTTCGTCCGGACTTGTAGAGTACAGTGTTGTCGTGTTCTTGTAGTCTGAGCCTTCCTGGAGGATCCTTGAAATTCTCTAGCCAACACAACGCATGATAATCGCTGACGCCATTGAATGGCCTGCCATATAGGTAAGGGCGAAATTTTGCTGTAGCCCAAACGATGGCGAGGCATTCCTTTTCGGTCTTAGAATAATTGCATTCCGCTTTTGGCAGTGACCGGCTACATGAGCTATCACCCGTTCAAGTCCGTCTTTCCTCTGGACTACTGGCTACTGGCATCAGTGTGTCGAAGTGGGCAAGTACCGTCGACGACTGCATGCGTTGTTTGACTTCTTGAAATGCGTTGGCCTGCTGCGTTTGCCACTTGAACTCGACATCACATTTAGTTAGATATGTCATCGGCTCAGCCATGCGTAACACGTCCCGCACAAAGCGCCTGTAGTAAGCACACATGCCAAGGAATCTACGCATTGCCTTCTTGTCGATGGGCTGCGGCCACTTTACAATGGCGGCTGTCTTCTGCGGATCGGGGCGTGTACCAGATTTGCTGATGACGTGGCCTAGGAACAGAAGCTCGTCGTAAGCGCAGTGGCACTTTTCCCGCTTCAGAATGATCACTGATGAGTTGATCATCTCTAATACTGTCGCAAGCAGCCTAAGGTGATCGTCAAAATTTCCAGCGAAGACAACGACGTCATCCAAGTAAACAAGACACGACTGCCACTTCATTCCTGCTAGCATCATGTCCATGACGCGCTGGAACGTTGCAAATGCCGAGCACGCTCCGAATGGCATGACCTTGAACTCGTAGAGGCCGTCTGGCGTGATGAAGGCGGTGTTTTCACGATCTTTCTTGTCGACTTCCATTTGCCAGTAGCCAGACTTGAGATCCATTGACGAGAAGTATCTAGCATTGCAGAGCCGATACAATGCGTAGTCTGTGCGTGGGAGGGGGTATACGGCCTTCTTAGTGACCTTGTTCAGTCGATGATAATCGACGCAGAAACGTAGGCTTCCATCCTTTTTCTTCATCAAGACAACAGGAGATGCCCACGGGCTTTTGGATAGCCTGACGATGTTCTGGCGCAACATTTCGTTGACTTGTTCTCTTATAGCTTCATATTCTTGCGTCGAAGCTCTGTAAGGGCTCTGGCAGAGTGGTCGAGCGCACTCTTCGGTTATTAAGCGACGCTTTGCGACTGGTGTTTGCTGAATCCTTGATGACGCCGAAAATCAGTCCTTGTATTGTCGGAGCAGACTTCTCAGTGGTTTCTGCCTAACTATGGGGCGACTTGGATTGTTGACGAAGTCTGGTTCGGGAACTATGGTCGTCGGTGTAGATGCGGCAGAATCCAAGGTGACATAGGGGTGACTTGGATTTTTGACCAAGTCTGGTTCGGGAACTACGGTCGTCGGTGTAGATGCGGCAGAATCCAAAATGTCAAAGGCTTTGCTTGTTTCAAAATTTCCTCGATATACGTGATCACTGTGCCCTTGTTGATGTGCTTGAACTACTGGCTGAAGTTTGTCAATAACACTTTCGTTTTCCCTCCGCGCAGTCGAGCGATCCCTCTTGCGACACAAATTTCACGGTTGAGTAGTAGACGTCGGTCACCCGCGATGACGCCTTCTACGTCTAGGTGCTTTGGTGCCGACAGAAATGACAATGCTGGAGCGCGGCGGGATGCTGACGTGGCCTTTCAGCATACTCAAGGCGTGTTAACTACGACAGTTCCCCGGCGGTATCGCTTGATCTTCCGACAGCGTTATCGACTACGACTTCAGGTCGATGATTGCGCCGTGTTGGTTCAGGAAGTCTATGCCTTGAATGACGTATTGTGAACAATGTTGGAGGATAGTGAACGTGACAGGGTAAGTCTGGTCATGAACGGTAATTCTTGCTGTACAAATTCCAGTTGGCCTTATTAGGTGTCCTCCAGATGTCCGGATTTGAGGACCTTCACATGCAGTCTTAACTTTCTCCAACTGGGTGCCAAGAGCTCCACACATCACGCCGTAGTTGGTTGCTGTGTCCCCTAAGGCGGTGACTGCATGGCCATCGAGGAGCACGTCGAGGTCCATGGTTCTTTGTTTTCCGTTTCGGTTAGGTCTCGACGTCTGATTGCGGCTGCGTCGCGTAGATGTCTGGCTAGTACGTCGCGGCATCAGATCCTTCGTCGGTGCGTTCTGTGCTTCCAGGCTTCGTCGGCATGACGGCGTGTCGTTGTTATGTCATCGAGATAGTCTCTTCGGCGTCTTCCTTGGCGGCGGAGGATCTTCGTCATTTCGACTAACAGCAACCGCAGCTCCATCGATTGCTGCTTTTAATTTTCCGGATATGGGTTTGCGGACTGGCCCCGGCCTGGGCCAGTGTATGGACGGCGCTGCGGCGACAAGTAGCGACCTGGTGACGACGAACGGCACGATCATGGAGGGCCCCAGTGGGTGGCACCAAGATAGGCGGCGATATCACGTGGGTGTTCACCTTCCTGTAGGCGACGCGCGTTGATGGCGAACCCTCGCAGTTCCATCTTGCGGTAAGGGCATCGGCGGTAGGTGCGCCTGGCTTCTCCGTAGTGGTAGCAAAGCGGATGGTGGTTAGGGGCGCGTCAAACGTCAGTCTTCCTTGGAATGCTGCTTGGGGCGATGCGTTGGCGTGCTGGCGGCAGCGGTGGTGGTGGTGGACGACGGAACTGTGGCGTCACTGGGCCCTGACGTCGGCGCGGAGGGTGAACGTGATGGCGGGCTACAGCGGCGCACGTCATTGCTTGCGGCTGAGGCTGCGGCGATTCAGGAGTTACTCTGAGTTCTTGGAGCTCCTCACGCACGGCGTCGGCAATAGAAGCCACTTCAGGCTGTGATGAAGGGAACAGCTTCTGTAGCTCCTTCCCCACGACCGTTCTGACAGACTCACGCATGTCTTTGGTGGCCAGTGACTGAACTCCGGCGTAATTTGTTGCGTTCGTTCGGCGGTTGAATTGCTGGTTCTGCATTTCCAGTCTCTTCTCGATGCTGATGGCCTCGCGAAGAATCTTGTCGACTGTCTTCGGTGGGCTTCGTAATGTTCCGGCGAAAAGCTCCTCGTTCACACCCGCATGAGTAGGCGGACATTCTTTTTCTCGGACATTTCCGGGTCGGCGTGGCGGAATAGAAGGCCTTCTGTAAATGGTCTTCTGTAAACATGGCAACATTCTCGTTTGGTAGCTGCACCCGGGCTTCCAATAGAATCTCGGCCCTTTCTTTCCGGAGGGTGCTCATGATGGTCCGCAGAAAGTTACTTCGGAACAGCTCCCACCTTGCCAAGGTCGACTCCCGGTTAACGAAGCACATCCTCGCGGCAACTTCCAAAGAGAAGTAAACGTGGTGCAGCTTGTCCTCAGAGGTCCAGTTGAAAACCAAGATTCTTTCGAAAGTCTCCAGCCAGGTTTGTGGATGAAGCTCCCATGAAGCTCCGCGGAAGGTAGGTGGCTCTCTAGGCTGATGAGCCAAGATGGGGGACGCTGGTGCTGCCATTGTGGCCGTTTACTTGGTAACGATCTTTCTGGTCGTCTCAAACAAACGTCCGTGCTCCAGGGGCAGTCCTTGCTGTCCGCGGCTAGCTCGTTGGCCCTTGGCGACGGTGGTGTTGTCTTCGTGGTTCGGGCTTGGATCATGGCTTTGCGGGGCCGTTCGACACATGAACGCATTAGCACCTCCACCAAACGTCCATCCCGTTCATAACGAGGGCAGACGCAAGGCCAGAGCAGCAGCCATCCTCAAACAGATCAAGCAACGAGACATTAGAGCAAGCTTCGTCGACGCCGCGGAGTACAGCGATGGGAAATTTTTTGCAATCGTTGTGCTCGACTTCAGCGGCAAGATTTCCAATAGCGCCTCCATTTCCACTTCAGACCCCGGAGTCGCCGAGCAAGCCGCCATCACCCTCGCTCTGCTAGGTGGTCGTGGGTCCGAGATATAGGGCGATTCCAAAACGGCAGTTATAGGGCTTTTCAGAAGGGTTGCATCGCCAAGCAAACTGCTCGTCTTCTTAGCAGCTCGAGACGATATGCTCTCACGCATTATGCAATTCAATCCATTGGTTTCCCGCTCACGTAGGGTCGGTCGAGGGGGCTCCCCCAAGCCTCAATGAGTATGCTAACGAGGCTACGCGTGACCTCACCGACCGCGCTTCCCCTGCAAGAAGCAGCGACTCCCCTCCTCCCTATGGCCACAGGGACGCTGGCGCTGCTCACAACGAGATTATTAAATTCTTCTATATGTCTATAAGGGTCTTTCCACCCCCTCACCCCAAGTAGAATAGGGCGCAAGCCATTTCGCTTAGACTTCTGCAGACCAGCACGTATCCGTGTCTGTCCGTTCTCCACGAGGCTTACCTGGACGTGTATCGCGAGGACGCCTGCCCCTCCTGCGGGTAGACCTCCACTCCAGCGCACATCCTCTGGGAGTGCGGGTCAACATACCCTAAGTTCATCAAGGAGGAGTGGGACTCACTTCTGCGTAGCCCCGCTCTAGAAAAGCAAATCCAGGCTGTCCGGCCCGCGACCGGCTGTCCGGCCGGGCTAGGCCTGCCGGACCCGACGTGGGACTAGCCGGGTGCGCGACGAATTCGCCTCCTCACCGAACCTGCAATAACGTTTCTTTACTCACTCAGGTGTCACGTGGTAGTGACGGTGAAGAAACCAAAACGGTAAATGGCAAAACTAGCGTTTTATTGAACGAACCTGTGCCCACAAAAGCATGTTACACCTAAATCACAACCATAGCCGTGAACACAGTCGGCGATCGTCGGAAATAAGATGAGCGGGTCAAGCGCGTCGACTTTTATACGTCAGTCATCGATGGCTCCAGAGTAATTGCTGGGACCCGCGTGTCCTCCAGAAACTTCTACATCACTCGCGTCGCGCGATGAAATAAGATTAAGCAAGGTTCGGGGACAACAGACAGATGATATAAAAATCGATAACTTTCGAGAAACTTCCGATACATGCAAGCGCATCCTGCGCTGTGCGATAACATTTGTTAGACAGGGAAACGCGGTTTGTCAGCCGATAAAGAGAAGCAAGTACGCGTGTCAAATGTAAATGAGAATATCGGTTATACCTGTTTGCACTCTACACCGCTCTCTTTTTGTCTCTTAACGTTATGCCTGGCATTCTCCGTTCCATTGCTTTTTTCGCGATCCTTAACTTGTTCTCAAACTTCTTTGTCAGTCTCCAAGTCTCTGCCCCATATGTCAGCAGCGGTAAAATGCACCGATTTTACACCTTCCTTTTCGGTGATAATGGTACGCTTCCAGTCATGAGCTGACAATGTGTGCCGAATGTGCTCCAACCCATTTTTATTCTTCTGTTAATTTCCTTCTCACCATCAAGGCCCCCGTGAGTGATTGACTTGGGGCTGACTGGCGATCTTGAACTCTTATTCCCATGCCCGGCTATTCACCGTTATCTTTGTCTTCTGCATATTAATCTTCAACCCCACTATCACACTCTCCCTGTTAAGGTCCTCAATCATTTGTTGTAACTTGTCTGCAGTGCTGCTGAATAGAACAATTTCATCTGCAAACCGAATTTTACTGAGATATTTGCCGTCGATCCTTACTCCTAAGCCTTCCCAGCTTGATAGCTTGAATACTTACATTTGGTTAATTCGTTATTAGATACCAAATGAATAAATCGACGCTGAATACTTCTGACTCAAGCAGCACTTTATTGTGGTTGTTGGTTTGCTTGGAACACACTCTTCGTGGCCAGAATGGGAGATGAACAATCTGGAATCGGCCGTAGATTTCTTGATGAGATGGAACTTTGACTACGCGTGGTAATGAAACTGGGGAGATTTAGTTAGAGCAATATCAGTGGCAAAGCGTAGCCGTCGATGCGCATACGTGACACAACATGCACAGTGGCGTCTGCGCTGGCCCGCTGGGGCCTCTATGCAACTCCCGATTGTTATACCGTTGGGAACGAAGGGGTCATAGCGTAGTGCCAGAACAAGGGGCCCAGCGTACCAGGATTATAGAACTGAACTGCGCGTCCCACGCCTGCGCATTGAAAACGCGCCGCCCCACTTTATCTTTTGTCTTCTTTGGCAGCCGGCTGAGAGCGCCGACCGCTTAGCGTACCCACGTGGCGCCGTCGGTGAGCCCTACATTACAAATGTTTTGCTCTACCCTGCGGGGTTTATCTGCCGATTAGCATTAGGAAGTTGATTTCTACTTTCTTCGTCAGCATTTGTTAATATTAACGCATACGTAATTTTTTTACGTATTTCTTCAGCACGTAAATAATGCATACGTATTATTTGAAAACGAATCTTTCTATTAACAGTTTGTGAGCAGAGCGATATAACTTGTTCCTAACAATTTTGTCAATATGTATCTCTAAGCATAGCTTTACTAGAGTGTATATCTAAGGTAAACCATCCTGCTAATAAAAGGGCGCATTATATTCAACTCTGTCGTAATTTCAACTTATCAAGTGTTAAGAAACGAACACAGGAGAGACGAACGAAGGGGGGCTAAACAAGCTCTTGCGCGTTTAAGAGCTTTCACATGTGGCCCTATTTCTGGTCACATTAACCTATTGTGACCCTATTACGCTATTGAAATACGTAGAAAACATTGAAATGCTCTAATAATACATTCAATGCAACATTTCGAATCAAATTTGTTGTATTTGGGCAAAGAAGTTTCATTGTAGCACTTCTCACCTTTGTCACTAGATGGCGCGGCGTGTCCAAAAAGGAACACGGGAGGAGCGCGGTTGCCACGTGATGCATTTATCAGCACTGACACGCTCCGCTGCGCTATGCATTTCGAAAGCCACGCGCAGGCTTAGTGGTGGCAACGCTATTTGGCCTCGATCGTTCTTTTAGATGCGCTAGAGAAGAATGCCGTTGCAGAGCACGTGTCATACATGACTCGTTTCCACTGTGGCAATATGTTGTGACGCTTTCTTGATTGCTCGCTAAACGCTTGACCGTCGATAGTCATCGTGAGGTGGGTTCGGCTGAATTTTTCTTCTCTCAGGCATTGGTGGTGGCGCGGGTGCTGCTTCGGCACAAGATGCCAAAGGTCTGTCTTTTCCATCGCCCGTAACACTACGGGTCAGGGCATCCGGAGAAGGCCCTTCTACCAGCTCACAGCAGCCGCAGTCTGAAACATCACGGTGAGAGTACTTACTGTGTTCATTCTGCCATGTCTGTAGCCATTTTGCTTTCCTCTTCTAGGGGAGAAGTGATGTTACGGTCTAAGCAAAAAAGCCCACTGCATGAGAGGCATCATGCCGAAATTATTAGAAATATTATGAAGCACTGTGCTGGGCCATAAATGCGTGGCACACAGGGAACTATATAGATTTCTAATAATATATGTCTGAAACTGCTATGAGATTATAGATGTTCTGTGGGCTACTTGGTGTACTGTTCAGTTAGAAAGCTGCTATCAAGGGCCAATATTTTGCAGAAGCTGCCACGCGAGATTATTTAAGTGCTTACTGCTGTTATAATTATTATTGCGGGTCTCAAATCGCGAAGTCATGCTTTTACCAAACTTGTTTTTAATTATTACGCGGATGTACTTCAAGCGCCTTGTTACATTGCTTGTAATTCTTGTAGTTGCGATGGAAACTCTTTCATTACGAAACCGCCATTCCTATGTTATATACCTGAATATGATCTACATAGAAGCGCCTAAAGCTTCTAGAGAGATACTAGGACAGTATGTACCGCTTTTTCCAAAATGGCGCTGTGATTGTAGCAAACATAAAAAGTTGAACAGATGTTGAAAACTTTCGAGAATAGCCACTTAGTTAGACGCCGTTATTGTGACGTTTCCCTTCTTACTACTATTGCCGCAATGGAGAAGTACTTCTTTTCGTGTTGGAAGACCCACATGCATTCCACTTCTGTCGCAATTATTTGGGCACCTAACAGGCAACCACCTCCTTAAAAATTTAATTGTAGACTCTTATGTGTCCAAACGAGAACCATTTTTTAATACCTGCCGTAGTGGGTGACTCCATATAAACTTTGACCATTTGAGTTACTGTAACATTCGCCTATATCATAGTACACGAGATAGTACACCTGCATTTCTGCAATTTGCCTTCCTTGAAATGCGCCCGCCATTGTCCGAATCAAACCCACGACATCGAGTTGAGCAGCGCAACACCATAGCCACCGGGGCTACCATGTCTGGCTCACTTTCTCCACTGCACTGATGTTTGATCTTAGTTTGTGTCCCTCTAAGTTTATTTTTTCTTTATCCAGTGCGTCTGTGGCGGCATTCTCAAGCCTAACCGTCTCGCTAAGCTAACCAGAGCGTGGCAGCAACTTTTGCACAAACGGCAGTTGCCGAACAAGAGGCAGAATCTCGCATATGGCTTAAATTATTCTTCGCACTGCCAGTCATCCTATACGCAATATTCCGTGCGCAGGCGAGGGCTGTGACGCTCCGGATGAGCGTTACAGTGACAAGCCAGCGCGGAAACATTCGCTGTAGTTGCTCGTCGAATACGACTTTCCTCCGTAAAAGCACCAAAAGACGAGCAAGTGCGAACGATTGCCGGCAAGTAAATTAAATCACTAAGCAGAAGGAACATATTCATAGTGTAAAGGGGGTGTATTCGGGTCCTAGAGAAGCAGCGACCAACGCGGCAGCAGCAGCTAGGCCGCAGCCAGTGAACGAACTGGGTATGAGCCACACGATGGCAACGGCGCTTTTTAGCTTGCCGATCTTCGTCACAATCACCCCCGGAATTGAAGAGTGGCCATCCTGGCGATCTAGGAAGAGGTGAGAGGATCGTAATATGGCTTCAGCCGGTCAATGTGCACAGTCTCTCGTCCCCGACGACGCAAATCGGAAGATGGTGACACGAGCTCGACCACGTAATTAACAGGTGATGGTTGCGCAACCACGCGGTAGGGCCCGTGGTACTTCGGGAGGAGCTTGGACGAAAGGCCAGGGGCAGCAACAGGCGGTATCCAAAGCCACACGAGTGAGTCTATAGGGACGGGGTGAGGGGGTGGGCTGAGGTCATGGCGCTCTTTTTGGCGGCACTGTTGAGCAGACTTCAAAGAACGGGCGAGTTGTCGGCATTTGTCGGCGTACTGAGCGACCGTAGAAACAGGTGAGTACTCAGCAGGGTCCGGCCGGTACGGTAGAACCGTATCAATGGTGCTGGAGGGATGGCGGCCGTAAAGCAGAAAGAATGGTGAGAATCCGGTAGTGGCTTGAGAGGCAGTGTTATAGGCGTATGTGACGAATGGAAGTACAAGATCCTAGTTGGAGTGGTCAGACGCAACATACATTGATAACATGTCACCAAGAGTTCTGTTGAATCGTTCTGTTAAGTCATTGGTTTGTGGATGATAAGCAGTAGTAGTGCGGTGAATAATTTTGCATCCAGATAGGAGTGACTGCAGGACGTCCGAGAGGAATACGCGACCCCCATCGCTCAGCAGTTCACGGGGTGCGCCATGGCGGAGAACAAAGTTATTCAGAATGAATGAGGCGACGTCTTTTGCTGATGCGGCAGGCAAGGCGGCAGTTTCGGCATATCGTGTCAAATGATCTACGGCGACAAAAATCCATCGGTTGCCTGAGCCAGTAGATGGAAGAGGCCCGTAAAAATCAATGCCGACACGGTCGAATGGCTGAGCTGGGCAGGGAAGCGGCTGGAGAGGTGCGGTGGAGAAATGCGGGACACATTTGCGGCGTTGGCAGGCAATGCAGGCGCGTACGTATTTGTGGACGAAGTTGTACATCCCTCGCCAATAATATCGTAGGCGAAGCCGTGTGTAGGTTTTCGACACTGCGCCGTGACCACACTGCGGATCAGAGTGAAAAGCGGAGCATAAATCTTGTCGAATGTGGCGGGGCACTACTAAGAGCCATGTGCGGCCGTCATTGTGGCAGTTGCGGTGGTACAAAAGTCCGTCGTGGATGGTGAAATGCTGCGCCTGCCGGCGTAACGCTCTAGGTGCCGAAGCTTCCGGAGGATTTGACAAAAAGTCAGATATCATGACGATCCATGGGTCTTTACGTTGCTCTGAGGCCATGTCCAGGATGTCAAGCGGTGAGATATCAGGTCTGTAGGTAGAAGTACTGCAGTCGGAAGTTACTGGGAAGCGCGAGAGGGCATCGGCGTCAGAGTGTCTGCGTCCAGAGCGATAGACGACGCGGATATCATAGTGCTGAATTCGGAGGGCCCACCGAGCGAGGCGGCCCGACGGGTCTTTGAGGTTAGACAACCAGCAAAGAGCGTGATGATCCGTCACCACGTCAAAGGGTCGACCATAGAGATATGGGTGAAATTTTCGAAGAGCCCATACGATAGCCAGGCACTCTTTTTCTGTTACTGAGTAATTGGCCTCAGTTTTTGTGAGTGTACGACTGGCATAAGCGACCACGTATTCGGCATTAGGGTGTTGACGCTGTGCGAGCACGGCACCAAGGCCGACACCACTGGCGTCAGTGTGAAGTTCTGTAGGTGCACTTGGATCAAAATGGCGCAAGATCGGCGGAGACGTGAGTAGGCGAGGAAGAGTCGTAAAGGCATCATCGCAGGCTTCCGACCAAGCAGAAAGTTCATTGTCGCCTTGTAGGAGTTGGTTTAGTGGTGCGATCACAGTAGCGAAATTGCGAACGAAACGTCAAAAATAGTAGCATAGGCCAATGAAGCTGCGTAGTGCTTTTAAGTTAGGGGGCTTCGGAAATTCGGATACGGCGCGAAGTTTAGCAGGATCAGGAAGGATGCCTTCTTTGGAGACAACATGGCTTAATATAGTCAGTTTTCGAGCTGCAAATCGGCACTTTCTTAAGTTAAGCTGGAGCCCAGCATTCCGGAGACAGGTCAGAACTTGATGTAAACGGCGAACATGGGTCGGGAAATCAGGGGAAAAGACTACAATGTCGTCGAGGTAGCAGAGACAAGTGTGCCACTTCAGGCCGCGCAGGATGCCGTCCATCATGCATTCAAAAGTGGCGGGCGCGTTGCACAGGCCAAACGGCATTACAGTGAATTCATACAAGCCGTCTGGTGTTACAAACGCAGTTTTAGAACAGTCAGCGTCAGCCATGGGAACCTGCCAGTAGCCAGAGCGGAGATCTAAGGAGGAAAAAAATGTGGTGCCATCTTTTTTTTTTTTACCTAGGACGACTGGTGATGCCCAGGGACTACTAGAAGGCTAGATGACACCGCGTTTCAGCATATTGTTCACCTGGTCATTGATAACACGTCTTTCGGTCGCCGATACTCGGTAGGGACGCTGCCGAATGGGCGCATGGCTCCCAGTGTCGATGGTGTGCGAGATAGTCGTTGTGCGGCCGAGGGATGTTGCTTGGCAGTCAAAGGAAGGAGAGAAGCCTTCGAGCAAGTGAAGAAGTTCATCGTGCTGCGTCGACGTAAGGTCACTGGCAATAGCTGGCGTGCAAGAACGCGGCATTGACTGAGGAGGCGATACCTCGAGAGCGGCAAGATAAGTGGAGTCGTCCGTCGTGTGAAATACTGATGATGAGGCCAGGGGTTCTGCTCTGCCAAGGCTTTCACGGCGGCGTAAAGTAATTGGTTCCGCCGATGGGTTTGAGACGCACATTAGAGAGGCGCCAGTGTTGAACTCGAGGACGGCGAAGGGCAGTGGTAGTGAACGGCGGCGAACTAAAAGTTCAGACGGAGCGAAGAGTGCTGTTCCGTCATCTACAGAGTCACAAGAGATACTGACAAAGGCGGAAGACCAGACAGGTATAACGGTGTCTTCAGAAAGGTGATTTTGTGACAAGGGTCCCTCTGGTCAGTGATAATATCGCCCGAAATCTGAAACAGCTCGATTTCGGCGCGGGCGCAGTCAATCATCGCATGATGTGTGGAGAGAAAGTCCCAACCTAATATGACGTCGTGTGAACAACGTGGCAACACGATGAATTCTATGATATAGAGGACCCCCTGAATGACGACACGAGCGGTGCAGGCACCGGATGGCTCGACGTGCTGCGCGTTGGCAGTTCGAGGAGACAGTCCAGAAAGCGGCGTCGTCACTTTTCCTGTCTTGCGGCAAATACGGTCATCTATCGCTGAAAGTGCAGCGCCAGTGTCGAAAAGTGCTAGCGTCAATGTTCCTTCTATTGTGACTTCAATAACGTTTTTCGGGGAAGTGTGAGGCCTTATACATTTCGCAGCCACCGCAGTTCTCGCCGCCTAAACTGTGATTTTTAGTTTTCCTGGAGCAGAGGGCTCCGCCGACGGTGAATGAGGGAAAGGGAGCGGCGGCGAGAAGGTGAACGGCGACCGGAGAATGCGGTCTCGACGGCAGGAGATTCAAAGGTGTCAGAATAGTTGCGGCGTTGTTGGAAACGTGGCGCATATGGACGCACATTGTTGGGGACGTTCGGTGTAAGCAGGCGACAGCGACGTGCTACGTGTCCAGCACGGCCAGAATAAAAACAAATCGGACGATTGTCTTCCGTGCACCAATGATCTTGTGCTCGTGCATACTGCACCAGTGGCTGTACTGGAGCGGATACGAACGGGCGCAAAGGCGGGCGAAGGGGACCGTAGGTCTATGGTGCAGGCCTCGAAGCGACTTCGGCGTACGTCAAGGGAGCGGCAACCAGAGCCTGCTGGAGAGAAGGTGGAATGTGGTCGGCTACCTGCTCCTTGATGACAGATTGGAGAGCGGGCGCCAACGGAAAATTTGACTGGCCGTGTGCAAGGGGAATCAGAGGAAGCTGACGAGCCACCTCTTCACGGACGCACTCCTTGATCTGCAGCAGCAGCGACGTGTTATCCGGGGAAACAGCCAAGCTCGACATTGAAGTCGCCTGAGGAGGAGATTGGCGGGTGGCTATGCGTTGTTTTCGGAGTTCGTCGAAGCTTTGGCAGAGACTTACGAGTTCAGAGACTGTCGCCGGATTTTTCGCCAAAAGCATCTGGAAGGCGTCGTCTTCAATGCCTTTTAAGATATGGCGGATCTTCTCGGCATTAGCCATTGTGATGTCGACCCGGTTGCAGAGGTCGACAACATCTTCTATACAACTTGTAAATGTCTCCCCGCACTGTTGCGCACGACTGCGCAAACGTTGCTCGGCGCGAAGCTTGCGAACGGCGAAGCGCCTAAATACCTCCGTCACGTTAGTTTCGAAGGCTGTGCACGTCGTGAGACCACGTTCATGGTTGCGGTGCCACACGCTGGCGACACCGCTCAAATAAAACGATACGTAATTCTGTTTTTTGGTGTCGTCCCAGTGGTTGTGGATGCTCACCCGGTCGTACTCAGCGAGCCGGTCTTCTACGTCATGGTCTTCGGTACCGCTGAAGATGGGTGGGTCGCGTTGACGCAACGGGCCGGGGCAGACCACGGTAGTCACCGGGGCAGCGGGTTGTGGTTGCGGTGGTCCTTCTTCCGGCATAATGAAGACAGGCTGCAGTGTCCGGTTACGAAGTTCCAGAATTCCTGTTGTACCCAGCAGCTCCACCAATTGTAAAGGGGGTTTATTCGGGTCCTAGAGAGGCAGCGACCAACGCGGCAGCAGCAGCTAGGGCTCAGCCAGTGAACGAACTGGGTATGAGCCACGCGATGGCAACGGGGCTTTTTAGCCTGCCGATCTTCTTCGTCACAATACGAACGTCTCCATAAGCCTAAAACGTCAGTTGCTACAATAAAAGAAAGAGTGAAGGTAATAAGGCCCATCAGCCTAAATGGAAAAATAAAGACATAACAGTGTTTCCACTACACATCGATGAATTATCCCATATCCGTAGTATACTTAGCTGTCCATTAAAAGCAACGAACAATTCAAGCGCATTTTATTTAAAGGTGTGCTAAGGAAGGTGAAAGCAGTGTGTATGCCTAACTATGGTCACATCTTATAAAACGTACAAGGTAACTATATTATCGCTGTTACTTTATTAAAGGTACCCTGCAACGATTTTGACGATTTTCTAGAAACGTACTGAGCCGTTAGAGTAGGTCCTTCTGATCATTGACACATCTAAATGCTCCCCGTAAAGCGTGTAATTTATTATAAGGCTTTAAAAATGCACATCGCTGACGATCGCAGCACACTGCTCGGCGGAATTTTAAACCACCCCTACTCATATGACCGAAATCACCCATATGATGTCGGTGGGGCGAGGTATCCGATTGGCTGACCAGGGCGCGTGATCGATAAATTTTCCAACTTTATGTCAAACAAATTATGTTCGTAATAGTCGGAATGTTAGTTAATTTGCTTTTATACAAAGAAAGTAACATAAGGAGACTGCACAAGAACAATTTTTCAGTACACTTAAGCACTTGTGGCACACAGCAAGTGTCGTCTGCTTGTGTTACAACGTGCTCCGTCTTTGACGAGAGCTCCACCGTCAGTGCCGGTTTGTCTTTTCGCGAGCGCTATGATTCGACTTCGTTGCGTTGCGGACTGCAAACGTAGTGACTGGCAATATGTCAAGCTGCGACATCGTGTCCCTCAGTAAGGCAGCAGACCAGCTGACTCGCTGCAGCGCGCCTGACTGCTGCTATCCGATCGGAGCCAGGATTTGCGCGTTTGCGGCCGTTACTTTACACCGGAAGATTACTAACGCAATAGCGCTTCGCAAGTCCGGTATTAGGGTAAACGCAAGTACAAGGGGACAGGGCCTGGCCGTGTCGCCTTGCCTGTGGTTTCAGGAGATGAACAGAAGCGCAAATGTTAATGGTCTGCATGGTGCAGCCACCTGGTGACATAGAGCTCAACCACACACAGCAGCAGTAACAAAATGTAATCTTCTTTGATGCTGGTGTAAATTTTTCGCGGGAGTGTGATCGTTAACACGTTGTTTTTGTAAATGTTTAAAATGTTTTACACTTGGTTAGAGCAATATTAGCTCTTTCTTTGGCTGGTTAAGCTCTGCGCCACGGGTGGCTGGACCGTGAAGACCGATAAGGCAGCTGGCGTACGTCTATGCTAAAGTTCCTTCATCAACTTTAGTTTATCCCTCCATCGTTCCGTCGAAATACTCGGGTAGTGTGTGATTACAGGAATATCAGACACTTTCTGCCCTACGACAGAATGCTCGCAGCACGCTGCTTCGATAGCTCTCGCTTGGGGTCGACTGCTAAGCGGCTACCGGAGAGGTTTCTCGCGGGCGGGGGCGGGCTCCGAAGCAACCGGAAATGGACAACGTGACGTCACATCGTGACGCAGAACCAGTGAAGGCGGAGCTTAGCCCCGATCGCTCGGCGAACGAGTTAAGGAGGAAAAGCATGGCTAGGGAGGAGGGTAACTTGTAATCGCTTGTAGCTCCATTAATACGTAACGCTTCACTTAAATTGTGGTACGAATGTTCTACGTAAGCTGTACCCTACGCGTCTACAAAATTTGGCCGAACCGTTTCAGGGGCCCTTTAAGTATCCACGTTATCCAGCCTCTAACTGTGTAATATGCTCTGCAATTACGGGGAAAGCAAGGAACTTCAATGAACTGCTTTCTGCTTTCTGCTTTCCCATTGAAAGACTACAGACCCGTGATTACATTTTCTTGCAAGTGCTGTTGGCCGATTGGGCCGTTGCAGGGGTGGGGTATAAATCTGATACAAAAGCAATCATTACATAAACAGAGTAGCAATGTGTAGCCAAAAAATGCAATACGATGCTACAGTCTCCAACTTACATATTACATGTTACATCAGATACATTTCCAAATTATACATCACAATTCTACATTCTACAACTTGCATTGGATAAGTTAGATCACGAGGATTCACTTAGGTTGGTTTCAAAATGTTCTACAGTTTGAGAATTATATGTTGCATCCGGTAAAGTATTTCAGTCTTTTACAGTTCTAGGGAAAATATTGTATGCGTATGTGTTCACACGAGGTTGAGGGACTAGAAAGTTCCTTGCGGTGGTCACTTCGTAGGCTCTGGACTGTTGTGGAATTAGGTATCAACGTTAAATATATTTTCAGAAAGCGAAAACAAGAAATTTAATCTGGCTACGCGATGGCGTTCCAAGAGGGGGGTGGGGGTAAATCTAATTCTTGCAGCATCTCTTTTGCAGAATCAGTGCGGGAGTACTTTGAGAGAATAAGTCTAGCCGCCCCTCTTTGCGAGCGCTCAATTTTATGAACTAATCCTTTTTGGTAAGGGTCCCATATGATCCTTGCATATTGCAGTGTAAGCCTTACTATTGGTAAATATGCTGTTAACCTTACGGGGCCGGAGCGAGCTTTAATTTGGGACGTAAGAACCACAGCTTTTTTACAGTGGCAGGGCAAATATTTGTGTTATGATGAGTCCAGTTGAGGTCTTCAGCTATTGTTACTCCTAAGTATTTATATTTGTTAGCGGTAGCAAGTACAGTGGAACTTAGTTGATAATCAAAATTTAGGACGTGCTTAACCTTGTTTGTAAGACGTAAAACAAGTTTTTTTTCTGTCTTTACTTGCGTTTTCCAAGTCTCACACCATTTTTCAATAGACGCCAGTGCGTCGCTGAATATTTTCTTATCATTGTGGTTATATATTCCTCAATAAATTAAACAGTCGTCGGCGAACAGTCGTAGAGTAACGTTTTCATTAATATCAGAACAAATATCGTTAATATAAGCCAAAAATAATACCGGTCCAAGGACAGAACCTAGAGAGACGCCTTAAGTTACAAAAAAATGATCGGACTGGTAGCCGTTTATGTCCACGTACTGTTTCCTACGTGATAGATATGACCTGAATAATTCCACTATATTGTTATTTATTCTAAGCTTTTTTAATTTCATAATTATTTTGTTATTAGGAACCTTATCAAAATCATATGAGAAATCAAGGCAAATTGCATCAACCTGTTTATCGTTATCTATTGCTTTTGAAAAGCCGCGGATGATTTCAATGAACTGCGTGACAGTTGGTAGTTTTACCGGAAGCCATCTTGGTTCGAATATAGTGCTTTCACATTTTCGAGGTACTTATATATTGCTTTCGATGTTATATATTTGAGGAGTTTGCAGCAGACGCAGGTTAAAGAAATTGGTGGATAATTTTTAATATTCTTTGGGCTTTTCGTTTGGTGTATCGGTATAACCTTTCCAACAAGCCAGTCGAATGGAACTAGTTTTCGTTGCAATGATGCATTAACGATAATTTCCAAGTATTGAGCAACCAATTCTTCACCAAACTTCGCAAAAAAAGGCATTTGAAATTCCATCCAGATTCAAAGGTGTCTGTTCTTTATTGTTTAGTAGTAGCGATAGTATTGCTTTATAGCTAATTTGTACTTCTGGCATATCTGGCACGTGTGAAAATGATGATACTGTAGTTTAAGTACTACAGTTAGAAACATTTGAACAGACTGACTGGAAGAACTTATTATGGTAGAACGCAATTTTCGAACTGTCGGTTATGATTTCGTCATTAACAAAAATGCTATAGTAACTTTGAGTGGTTTGCCATAAGTGATGCCATAACTTTTGCCGAGAAGATGCCATGAAGTTCGTGTTTCCTCGTAATATTTCTTTTTTGCTTGCCTAAGCGTTATTCGCAGCTGCGCAGATAGGTTAGATATCGTTTCACGATATCTTACTTTCTTTTTTCTTCCTATTTCTCGCTTTCGACGAAAAATCTCTGGCATTATACAGCGATTACGCTTATTTCTTCTTTTTTTCCTTAGTGGTACGAATGAGTTTACACAGTGCGAGATAATGATTTTGAATGTTGCCTACAACGCGATCACGTCATCCTCTGAGCTCAGACTGTCCAGATGAAACGACAAATAATCAATGAAGCTTGTGTCGTCAGCTTTAGAAACATTGGTGACGTGCGCAATACATTCTTTAACATTTGTTGCGGGAACGTTGGTTTGGATTTGCACAAATATAAGTTGATGGTCTGATATGCCATCTTGATAATTTTCAAACCGTCTTTCAAGAAATCCAATATGGACTGCACTGTTCCCATTTTTCGAGCCCTTTTCTGTAACACCTGTGTTAAATAGTTAGCGAAAGCAATGTCGAGCGGCATGTCGCAGTCAGCTCGTTCCCGCAAATCCATGGTAGTTGAGTTCCAGTCAACCCCGGCAAGTTAAAATCCCCGCAAATATTAACCACTGGTTTCGTGCCTTCCGCTGTTCTAAGTAGTGTTGGATGGCCTCTATGCATTCGATCGATGCGCTAGGGGGTCCATAGATTACTCCTCATTTTATTAAAGTAGCTGCGAATTTGATTGCTTTGGCAACAAGCTCTCTCGTGACTAGGGATACCGTTCATGCCTACACATTCAATATTTTGCGTTATTGTCATTGCAATTCCTGCTCCTCTATTTTCTCTATCATTGTGTATTATTATCTTAACACTTGCAGGTAACAACTCACAATCTTGTATTTCTGCTCGCAGCCATGTTTCCCAGCAATAACTACATGAGGGTCATAAGTGGCTAGCACATGTTTTATGCAGAAACTCGTTTGAGCACATCGCCCATGCGTTGCCGCAGTGCCCACTGGATGCTGCCAGCAAGGGTGCTTGCTTTGTACGGTCTTCCTACGCCGTTGTTAAACCGTGGTTCCTGGCGTCGAGGTTGTCGATTATCCACGGGCGAGGTTTCGATTCGGCAGAATCAGCAGCAGTAGCCTGATGGGTCAGGCGCACGCTCCGTGCGCTCCCTTCGAAGGAAGCGCATATGAGAAGCCCCTATGAGAAGCGCCTGCAGAAAAATTGTGCTTAGCTCTGCTATCGCAAACATCAGAGACCAGTGAAGCTGTGGGAAGGCCAGTAATGTAGTGTCAAACTGCACACATAATCATAAGTTGTTCTGCTATAGCGAGCACAAGAAACCACCGGCGCTGGGGGAACTTAAGGCTTCAGAAAAATCCAAGGCTTCTTCCTCTGGGGGGCGGCGGGTTGCGGTTGCGACGGCGCGCCATTTGAGGCCCCATCCGCCACAGAAGCGATTGGCCCCACGCTGCACCGACGTGACGCGGCGGAAACTGCCGTGCTTTAGCTCTGACGCATGCTAGCTCCGACGCCGTGTACCTGGTAGCTTCTACAAATCCCCCGAAGCAAGCGCGCAGTTTTTTATCGGAGAGCAATGATGTCACACCACCTCTGTGCCCGTCGCGCCACTCCTTCTTTCCCGCAAGGCTCCACCCACCCTCGCGGCGTCGCTATGCTGCACAATGCTATTACCAGCGGAGCTGGTTAAGCTTATAGTTTCTCTGTGGAGCTTTGCTAGAAAACTCAGCCCAGCTGTGCGCCGTATTGCATTGCCTAGCAACCACGTGCGAGAGCACCGAGCCACGTAACCTCCTCGCACCCCATGCGCGTAGAGCGGAGTCGTGACGTCACAGGCGAGTAAAAGCTCGGAACAGCCGGCACGGCGACACACCTCTCGCCTCCTCTACTCAGTGTGTATGTGCTGCTGCCAATGGAAGACCGAAGAAAGTCCGAACGCCCGAAGAAACGGCTTACCAGGAAGAGCGCCATAATGCCAAGCGAGAAGCGATGCATCGCCGCCGAGCTGATCCAGAGCACCGTGCCGAAGCGACAGCTGAGAAGACGCGTTTCAGTCCATGAACGCGAGAGTCGGCGCCTGAACACTCGACGTCACCAAAAAAGCGATCCCGGTCGGCGACTGCTCGAAAACTTCTAGCGCCAAGCCCGCCAAGCCCCGACAACTTAGCAAAACCTAGAATACCTCGCAAAACCTAGAAACAGCTCAGCGAAACCTACCATAACCTCGCAAAAGCTAGAAACGACTTAGCCAAGCCTACCAACAACTTAGAAAAACCTATAATAACCGCCCAAGACCTACAAACAACTTAGGCAAGCCATGTAAAGTCTAGGTGATCACAAGCTGCGCTGTTGACTCCAGCCTTGCACCAGTGGCCCAAGCTGCGCATGTTTTTTTTTTATACTCTGCTTTCACTCTCTCTCGACTCTGTCTCCCTCAGGTCGCCGTTTTTTCTTTTTTCATGCACGCGATGCTATTTTTATACCCTGCGAACGTGAAGAGAAACCCAGCGTGGTTCTAACAGCTCCACTGGAAAAAGCGGAAACTTGTTTGAGCACATCGCCCGTGCGTTGCCCCCGTGCCCACTAGACAATCTTTTGAGCGGTCCTAGCAGAGAAACGGCTACTCGAACATTCTCGTCTGTTTAAAATTAATTTCTATGTCGTTACTCTTAATATTCCTAGTGCTGAGAATATAGGCACTGTATTCGGTGTAGGATATTGTCACTACAGTATGAGTTCAGGTCAGGAGCTCTTTTTTAGTTTGATCTCTTATCACGACCAGACATGCAGCATTTAAGGAATAATACATTGAGGAATGACGTGATCATTGCGGATAAACAAGCAGCAACAGAACAATCCTCGAGAAAACATGAATAACCGTGTCATGTTCTGAAGGTATGGCGTCTAGCTTTACAAAACTAATATGTGTCGGCACATATCCACTACCTACAACTTCTATAGAAGTTCAATTTGAGCTGAGAGATGCATCCGTTGTGAAGAAAAGGCCGTACAGCATGTCAAGAGAAAAAGTTCTCGGTTTGAGAAGAGCTTCAAGAAATGCTCCCCTATGGTATTATTAGGCTATCAACTTCACCATTTGCTTCACCAATAACGATCGTAACCAAGGAAGACGATTAATAACAAGCAAATGGAGCTCTTCCCTTTCCCAATACCCCGCATAGACAAAATAATAAGATAGTTTGGCGTCTGTGCATAATTCTGAAGAACAGACCTGTGTAAAGATTACTAGCAGGTGCCATTAAAAATAAAGAAGCGAAGAAGTTCACAGCATTTGTTGCACCGCCGGGCATATACGAATACAACAGGCTGCCACTACTCGTGCGGGAAAATTATGGAGCCTGGTTAAAAGATTGTAAATTTGGTTCTAAAAGACTGTAGAGGCAAGTTCCCCAAGTCTACGTTGATTATTTAATAGTGTAGTCGAGATAAGAGATTACCACGTGATCATCTTATCGGAAGTCGGCAGTCCTTGAAGCTCTCAGTCAAGCAAGACTGAAAATTAATATCGACAAATGTGGCTTCTTTTGCCAGAAGGTTGTTTTCCTTGGCAGGGTTCTTGCTGGAAGAACGAACAACACCAAAGAGGAAAGTGCGTAAAGCATCTTGGCTCTACCCTGACTTCGAAGGCGGCTAGAAATGCGCAGCGTTAGACACTGCTGTTTCACATCGCAACCATTGCGACACTGCAGGATTAGAATTCGCCGCTTTTGAAAGATCTGTAACTTGCAGCCGATAAGGAACTATGGAATATAGACAAGGTTACAGTCCAGGAAATTCATCTGACTACATAGTAACGACGCAGATACCATCACGCTATTAAATGACGCTTTGCCGAATGACATAGGCCAAAGATACCAGATGTACCGTATATACTCGTGTAAAGGTCGCACTTCTTTTTTTGAATCTTGGGTGGGTTGGGCCTTTACACGAATCAGGCCGATGACGACCCGGTAAAGATTCTTACTGTTTCCGCACCTGAAGCAGAGGGTGAGAGATGCGCAAATGACATAACGCTGCAATAAAACACTTCAGATGCCGGCCCATCGTTCCTGACGTCGCTAACCCAAGCAGGGTTCCCTTCTCTACAGGAGAAATACCACCGATCTGACAATAACCTCTTCCAACAAAGCCGAGGCGATGTGCCACACAAAGAAGTAATAGCGCGGTGGCGCCGGCTTGAGCGGCGTGTGAAGGCGAGAACGTTTTCGGAATAAAGAGCATGCCTTCGTCGTCGGGGATCGACAAGCCTTGAGAAACAATGGGTCAGCTCATCTTCAGGTCTTTCTTACATCCAGGCACTGCATTCCGCGTGGCACGCGCACTGCTGCCAGCCACTTTCTCGTTGGCGTCTATGCGTCGCCCAGTGTAGCAGACGATGCTATCACTTTGTGTAACCGCGCAAAGGACAACGGACGAAGAAGGAAACACACAGGACAGGTTCTTCGTCAGTTGTCATTTGTGCGGTTACACATTGAATTCCAATATCGACCACCAACTGGCCCGCTTCTCCCTGGTAAAGATGCTATCACAATACTTGAAACATGCGTTTCATCACTGCCGGTGCGAAATGTGCTCGGAGTATTTCTACAGAGCACAAACGCTGCGCTGCTAGCGAGACTACCTGGCCGTTTGTTAATATCGAACGACAGGCACAAACCGCCCCGTCGGCACCAGGAAATGTCTCTATTACTTTTCCAAGCTTCCATTAGGCTTATCGTACATATCCATCTTTTATACTAACCACGTCATTCGTCCTTATTTGTTTGTGTTGGAGTCATGGTGCGTGTTTAATGGCCGTTTCTGAACAAAATCAAATAATCTTTATGCCACTGCTTCCAGATGCTGTCTTGATGTTCTTGCCGTTGAATTCACGTTTCAAGCACCTCAATATGAGTAGTTTCAACCTCGAGTGCTTTAAAACTGGGAAAGTGAGCCTCCGACCATGGAAGAAATGAGCGGGAGTTAACATTTATGGTTCCATCAGGTGTTAACTTTCATCCGGTGTTAAGATATGTTAACGGGTGACTACTTATGGTGGCCTCGACTTCCGTTATAACAGCGACTACCTGCTCATAGCCTGCTCGCTATATAAAACATGCATTGTATGTGTAATCATCTGCCCACCTTCTATGGTCTCGATATGAGACTGACAGTATTGTAAATAATTAAATAAATGAATATATAAATAAGTAAATATTTGATAATCGATGTGCCAGGACCCTATTTGAGACTGTCCTTGACACATGGAACCATGCAATCTCAGAACTCACCACACCAAGCAGCGCGTTCTGGTTAAAATTTCCACGAGAGACCATGCAAGCAAAAATAGTCTCGAACTGCACTACCTCCTAAGAGCTCATAAGCCGCACGAAGCTCTCGCAAAGCATGATTAAAACATAAAACATTGTCAAAGTAAACAATAGAAAGGTAGCTGCGGCGAGATACCAGAATATTTCAAACCATGCTTTCAATACGGACTCGACGGAAAAGCAGCTAGCGTCATTTAGCGGCAACGGAACTTCGCTTTCCGGCGGAAGCTTTTGAAATTTTCTGCAATATTTTTGCGTTCAAAAGTGCGGGTGCGGTTCTTACACAAGTACATACGGAAATGCTCGAGACATGATCGTGGTGAAAAAAGTGCGTTGAATCAAGGTCCCCATTATCCGGCCCGTATCTTGTTACCAAAGCTACCAGGCAACAAAAGATCCTGAAAACTTTTTTTTGATTACAAAGGACTGAGAGGCAAGTAGCAGTTTTCATTCAAAGCGTTATTCCGTACCATCCACGGAGGAATTACAACAGAAGTCGGGGAGGATAAAAAATTCCTTGTCATCAGGTGCAGAAGCAGATGGAGATGAATACGGATAACAAGGCTGTCAAAGAAACGAACATGAGGACAGAAGAAAGAAATCAAATATGGCGATTAAGTTATCCTAATTATTCTCGAAGTCTTCATGTTTAATAGACTTTACGCAAGTATCAAGCCTACGTGCGCCTTCTCAAACATTTTATTTCTGGGGTTATATATTCCAAAAGCCGTATCTGCCGCTACGCGCTGTCAGAGATTCTTGGAACCTTCTCAGCTTCGCTTAAACAAAAATCGCACGTAATTTTCAGGTGCGCAGTAAATGAACTTGTGGTTATTGATACCAAGTTATATGTAAAAATATTGAGTATTCGAATGTTAAGCTTTAGTGTGTATAGTTGAGTTCTTTCAAGTGATATAAAAATTACTTTCTGGTGTTTCATTCTTAAGCAACCGATATCTGTACTAATGCGAACAAATACAAATCGATAACGCTTATGCCGGAACGCTGCTTACGTTTTTATATTGCAATCTGACGAGCCTCAATGTTGCACACTGCAGGTCTGAAGGTCGGGACTCGTCCATGGGCATCTCATCAAGCCCGGGCGCTGCAAAGAACAAGTCGCGCTACTTCATCCGACAGGCATCCAGTGGCGAACTGGACAGGTAAAAGAAGCACGTACTTAATCTCTTGCTAATTCGCTTACAGACCATACTTCCTTCTGCATGCTTTTTGTTCAATCACTGCAACAGCAGGAGGACGTAACTGAGACACATACAGCGAAAACACAATGAGGTGTTGGATTGCGAACAATTGTATACTCTACAGGAATAGAGCTTAAATGTCGCGTGAACCGCGAAAACAAGAAAAGTACAACCGAAATACACGCACCAAAATGACTTTTATCACACGTGATTGGTTCCATCCGAGCATGATGACAATTCCCGCGAGACAGCAAGAGTAGGCAGCTTTTGCAACTTCGAACTTGTTCAGTCACTGGCTACTTATCTGATGTTATAATATGGAACTTAGTGGTTACTGATTTACGACCACTACCACGGCAGTGCGGACTTGTCGGCCTACTGTGGGTGATGTGGACATAGATTTTGTACACAGAACAGTGTGCGCGCTTCGTAAACTATATTTACTGCTTAGCTTTGCACTCACTTCTTTTATAAAATGTGAACATGAGTCGCCTACAAAATCAAACCAATTTCCTTCCTGTGACAATAACAGCGTCTACTTAAGCGCATTGTCCCTCCTCCTTGGATCTCTCTAAGCAAATTACCTCAGTTCCCCCAAATGCATCTCAAATTCTTGTTTTAAAATTGGACTCGGCACCACTCTACTTCTTTCCATTTCGTAGCATCTGGTGGTTTGGCACCCGCCGCAGTTGCTTAGTGGCAATGTTGTTGGGCTGCTAAGCACGAGGTCGCGGGATTGAATCCCGGCCACGGCGGCCACATTTCAAAGTGGGCGAAATTCGAAAACACCCGTGTACTTAGATTTAGGTGCCACTCTATCGGCGGCATGGTGATAGTAGTCCTCGCCGCTTTCCGGCTATACTTGGCTGAAGGCAACATTCAAGGGAATGCGATGATAAAGCCATTGCAGACTCCTCCAGGAAATTTTACGGGCAGGTTGGCAGGTGCGTGGGCTAAATCCTGCTCTTTCTTAATCTTTTTTTATTCTCACATCTATATGCATTTTCTTTTTTATCTCGCGCACGAAGAGGACTTATCATAGTACAAGCATAACATGCTTCATAGCATAGATGCCTTTCAAGCCGCTAAGGACACCGCATTTTCCGGACTATTATCCATACCTGATGCACCTGGTTCGCATGAGCCAACTAGGGCTTAGATTAAATTATGGGGTTTTACGAGCCAAAACGACGATCTGATTACGAGGCACGCTGTAGTGGGGGAACTCCGCAATTTTGGACCGTCTGGGCTTCTTTAACATTCACCTAAACCTAAGTACACGGCTGTTTTCGCATTTCGCCCCCATCGAAATGTCGCTGCCGTGGCCAGGTTTCGATCCCGCGAGCACTTGCTTAGAAGCCCAAGTGCTTGGGCTTAAAATAACCAGTGTTTCTTACGTAGTCCGCGCCTTCTGTACAGCCCGCAGAGACGAACTTCGACAGAAATTAAGGGTTAAGCTTTTCTGCAACCAGTAAACAGCAGGTGGGCGAAATGTTTTTTTCACCTAGTGAAAGCCTGGGTTTAGTATTGACTACATATGGGAGTCAATACCAACAGCCGTCAAGACAACTCTCGTCGGGGCCGCTAGAACAAAACAAGCCAAGCATGCCATATTCGGCGAACGGCCTCAACGATGTCTTCTTCGCCTTCAGAATCAATTCTTACCCATGGTCGACTACACTGAGCTTGAACAACGCCGGGAAGGTGCAGAATTTGCTCGCATAATGTCATGGTGTTAGTATATTAAGGTGTATAGTTCATACACCCTAAAATAATTCAGAGTAGCCAGAACTAGCTGGAAATATTGTTTGTGTGCAGCGACGACCATTGCAGAGTTAATTTTGCTATGTGATTTGGCACGGGAAACGTTTGCAGACGCCGTCTCTCCTCATTATCTTCAAGCGCCTCCGATCTTAGAAAGAAGATCATATACAGTTCTCACCCCATGAAGTTTGAACCTTCAATTATGTGTAGTCCGCAGACTGTAATGCGGGAAATATGAAACTACAACCGTTATTTATTGCAGCACCGTTAGCCTAGCGAAACTCATCGTGAAATTCGTCTATAGATGGCTAGCAGTGGCGTAGCCAGAAATTTCGTTAGGGGGGGGGGGGCTCACGTTGCAGGTGGACCTCCTCCTTAAGAGGAAACATTAGGTCGGATGCTCCTATGTAAATACATGTAGAAGGAGAATTCGTTTTCCTCGGCAACCACTGCACCAAATTTGACTAGGTTTGTTGCATTTAAAAGAAAAACTTAAATTCTAGTGACGTTTGTTTCGAATTTTCAATTTAGGTCGTCAATATTTTATTGAAAAGTGGCAAAAATCGAAAATTTTCAGAAAACGAAGCAATTAAGTTTACAACTCTGTAAATCAGCAATGAAAATTGATATCACAATTCTGTGAATTGCACATAATAGTACATCTACAGCGGACAAAATTGATATCTTACACATGAGACCCAAAAAATTAAGTATTATGGAAATACGGCTTTTGCAGAACCCTTGTACATAACATAACCAATTCACGTAAGATAAAAATTGACATATCGAATTTGTTCGCTTTGAATGGTGTAATGGATGCCGTTTACAGAACCGCGATATCTGTTCTTGATGCAGAGCTATTAATATTTAAACTTCGTGCCTCTATTTTTTTTCGAACTTTCAAATTTTTCAAAATATTTTAAACAAAGTTAAGGCCCTAAATCGAAATTCCACTTCTAACAGACACTAGAATTTAACATACTCTCTGAAATGCAACAAATTTCATTAAAAGCGATTCAGGAGTTATCTCAGAAAACCGTTTCTGCGTTTTACATGTATCTGAATAGGCCGCGTCGGAGTTGGGCCCGAGCTAAAGCTTCATCTTAAACAATTTGCCTAGGGATCAAATACACGAATAATAACTGCATTGCCATTGCCAAAGATGCTGCAAACGAATTGTTGAACGCTACGCACTGTTAATACTAGTAAAATGTGTATTTTTTCATAAAAGAATATACTCGTATGTGCCAAAAATTGTGCCCAACATATCTGATGTCAATGCTTCCATGTATTTTGTCTATTTAATAAGTAAAGAAAATATCACACGAACTTTAGAACTACATCAGTTCAAAGCCAGCAAAGCAGTGCATGCCGCTGATATAAAAAAATGTAAAGGCCATGAAATGAACAAGTTGAGGACAAATGTGTTAATGACACTTTGTCATTCAAGATCCTTGTTTACATTCTTGTACATATGCAACGGCCAGTGAAAAATCTCAATGACGCTGCCATTTGTTCCAATGTATTACGCAGCAGCACTGTCACCAGTCGTGTATCGTGAGTAATTGCACCGAAATTATAGTCGCAACAGAGACTACGTATAAAAAGCAGGAGTTCTGCAGAATATACGAGGGCGAGTCTAATGAAAGTGACCCAATGCGAATATAATACAAACGGGGTACTTTAATTAAAAGTAGCCCCCATGAGCATTTAGAAATTTGTCCCATTGACTAGAGTCGCGCAATTCCCGTCTCATAAAGCTCCTTGGGTTGCTGCTTCAAAACGTGTGCAACTGACTTTCACGTCATCGTCCGAGACGAATCTGTTTCCCTTGAGCTGTTTTTTCGGTTGCCCCAAAATGTGGAAGTCGCAAGGCGACAGGTCTGAGCTGTATGGCGGATGTTGCAGCGTTTCCCGCTTGAACTTTGCCTGTTTTGTATTAACCACATCAGGCACGTGGGAACGGGCATTGTCGTGGAACAAGATGACCCCATTCGTCAATTTTCCACGTAGTTTGTTCTTGATTGCGACACGCAGCCGATCCGGCGTTTCACAATATCGGAAACAATTGACAGTCTCTCAAGATTTAGCAAATTCTATCACTAATGGTCCCTGACGATCGAAAAATAAAAGTCAACAACACCTTTCTGGCCGAAATGACAACGGCCTTTGCTTTCTTTGGGGAAGGTGAACTTGAATGTTTCCATTGTAAGCTTTGCCGTCGTGTGTAAGGCTCTTAGTAGCGGCATGATGGTTCGTCTCCGATCAGAATTTGCAGACAAGAAATCGTCACCTTTATTCGTATGCCGGATCAGATGAGTAAAGGCAGCGCTGATCTCCGTATTCTGGCGGTGGTTCAAAATCTTGCGCATCCATTGCACACACAAGAGCCGATAACCGAGATGTTCATGAATTATGCCGTGGACGAAACCATGACTGATGTTCACACGCTCTGCCAGTTCATCGATGCTTATCCTCCGTTCTTGTCTCATCAGCTCATCAACCTTTGCAATTTTGTTAGGGGTGATTGCACAATGGCTTTGGCCCGGTCTGGGATCGTCTTTGCAAGTTTCACGTCCTTCTTTGAACCGTTTGTTCCAACGCTTCTCAGTGGCCAATGAAATGCAATGTTCCATGTACACGGCAGCCATACGGCGACTAATTTCTTTTTGGGAAACACCTTCAGCTGTCAAAAACCTGACGGCACCACGCTGCTCAACTTCTGGAGAGTCCATTACGGCACGCAACCATGTTCAACCCAGTGTATGAGAGTATGAAAGAACATTTATCCTCACACCTGCGTGTCACTTTTGTAAATGAGAGATGCCTGTGTGCTACGCGCAGGCCTTGCAGATAATGAAAAGAACCATAATTGCGCGGGGTGGCTAGGCTCACTTTGGAATGCAATGGAATATACAAATGCGAAGATACAGCTTGATAAAGGGCCAAAAAGTGCCACTGGAAACGAAGTTCACTGCACGTATACACAAAACCTCGCAACAAGATATTTAAACATACGTATAAGTAAGTCTCCAATAAATCTACGTATCTAAGAAAAAGTCACGGTATATTATGCGTCAAGCAAGACAAATAAACATGTTGCGCAATCACAGATTCACAGAATCCTAGATCCTGCCCCCATTCCATCCACTCCCACCGATGTATCGTGCGCGACGAAAGGCGGCGCGCTTGCTCCTCACTTTTCTCCCTTGCGCACACAAGACTGAGCCACTGTCGTCGGCTCACCAATTCCCCCCACCCCCCATACGCTTCCACTCGCACATACATCATGCGGCACGGGGTCACGATGTTATCGCACTTGAACTTTATGCGGAACATGAGGGCGACGGCGACGGCAGGAATGCGCCTAGAGTGTCCATATAATTGCTATCGCAATAATATAATCAGAGTATCCGGCAGATGAAGCGTCCCATGGCCCATTACGTTCCGCAAAAGAAGTAACAAAATAGAACTTTCACCATGCGACAATTCGCTGCACCGCAACAACGCCTCTTTTTTTCTTTTGTGGGGCGGGGGCACCGTAATGAAAAAAAAAAACGCAAAGTATGTTGGTCACAATAGAATGCCTACTTTGGGCAACTGATATGGCGATTAAAGGAATATCGAAGAAAACACGAGACGCTTGGTCCACCAAGAACCATGCGCATACTGCTCGGTATCCTACACCGGCGAGACAAGACTTTCTGGAAAGGTTGCGCTCAAGCCAACGCGCTGCAATCCGTCGAGTCCCCACAGTGATGGCGGCTAGCGACCATTCTTTCTTTTTCTCGTTTGCTAGCTAGAAAGCGTCCAAAGCTCTGCCAGGCGAAAATGCACTCGGCCAGAGAAAACCGAACGCGCACCGAAGTGTGCCGCGCGGTGGTCGGGGCAACACGAGAAAAACGCATGCGCTCTGGCTGGCTCTGGCAGCGCACGGGTAGGGGAGCGAGAACAAAAAAATTGAAGAGGCTGAATGTGTCCTCGCGATTAAAAGTCAAAGTAGAAAAAATAAATAAGAACGTAGTTGCCTTGGCTGGCTTTAATGTCTTCATTGGATGCTTTGGCGCAGATGAAAAAAAATATGACATTTTTTTATGTGGCATGACGGCACGAATGAACCACCACAACGCTTCGTCTCATCGGGCCTCGCTGCGGGCTTTGTCAACTTGTCTGATAGCGTGTTCATTTGGCTTGTCTCGTTGTATGGCCCGATGTGCGGCTTTGGAAAAGTCAATGCACCTTTGGCGTCAAATATTTATGGGAGCATTAAACTTACAAAGTTCCGCAATTGAAAATCTAAAGCACACGTTCGGAAATGTCAATGCACCTTGCACATCAAAAGTTTATGAGAACTTTATACCCATAAAGTTTCGGAATTGATATCCACGCGATCCGTAAATTCCATGATAGAGTGTAGATTCCGCGGCCTCCGCGAAATCTCGCGATGAGCCCGTTCGCCATGAAAACATCCTTGAAACTTTGTGCTCGGATGGTGCTGCTTGCGTTATTTGACTTCCGGTGCATGGGCGTTGCCGCGAAATTCAGCCCGAGTTTGCAATTTTCGCGGTGAAATGGCTTTTCGAGCGTGAAAAAGACGCTCTAGACAAAATCCAGAATGATTTCCGGCGCTGGGGGTTGCTTTTGTCGGTGGTGCATGGACAGCACGAAAAAATTTCGGGGGGGGGGGCTGAAGCCCCCCCCGAAAGACGCTAAAAGACGCTAAAGACGCTGATAAAGACACTAAAGACCGAATCAGCTGGGATTTAACGTGTAGCGGCGCGGCGATGGAGCTGCGCACCACCCCCGCAGCCATAAACAACTCCGCGGGGCGTCCCGCGGGCCTCCCGTAAGCGAACCTTCGCGAGTGTTGGACACCAGGCACACGGACACATGATCCGACTCACTGTGCCGAAGGTCGTGCGCGAGCTCCCTTTTCTTATTACTTTGTTTACTGCTTTCCTTTCGCACTAGGTCCGCGCACCGCACTTCTCTATGCTCCTTTTCCTTCTTTTCTCCTCTCTCTCTATAAAGCCCTCGCCACTTCCGCGCGCTGCGCGCGCCCGCTCAATTCTCTCTTTAGACAGAATAAACTAGACCTTGTTACCGAAAAGACGCGTGTCCGTCTCGTTTACCACGGCTCTACAAAGTGGTGACCCGTAGTTTTCTTCGCGGCACTGCCGAAGTTATTGTGGAGCCATGCACAGCAACGAGATGCAACCAGACACTGAACTTACGGGCACGACCGAGCAACAAGACGTCTCTGCGGTTTCCATCCGACTCCCACCATACTGGGACCGCAACCCTGCAGTTTGGTTTCTTCAAGCGGAATCGCAATTTATTCTCTCTGGCGTTCGCACGGAACAACGCAAGTACCACCTAGTTGTTTCGGCACTGTCACCTACTGCTGCAGAAGAAGTTGCCGACCTGCTTTCTGGACCAGCTTCCGCCACTCCATACAGCGATCTTAAGGCTGCACTTCTCGAGCGCACAACAACATCGCAGCGAGCCCGCATGCAGCAGTTGCTCTCCGCAGAGGACTTGGGAGACCGTCGGCCAAGCCAGCTCCTTCGCCGCATGCGACAGCTCATGAGCGGCAACACAACAGTAAACGACGACCGCCTCCTTCGGGAATTGTTCATGCAGCGCCTTCCAGTAAACGTTCAGATGATACTCGCTACAGCCACGGTAATGGACCTCAACAGCCTGGCCAGCCTGGCGGACAAAGTCATGGAGGTGGTGACGCCAGCGGTGTGCAACGTAACACCATCAAGCACCACTGCGAGTTCAGTGCCGCAAACATCATCCTCCGCCGCTTCTCCCATCGACGTGCTCTGCAATCGCCTTGAACAATTAGTTTGTGCTGCGGAGCGTCATCGCACTTCACCCCGTCACGGAAGGTACCGCAGCTCGAGTAGATCACGGCGTCCAAGAGAAGAACGCTCCCGGTCTCAAACGCCACCACGGGTATGCTTTTATCACCGCCGCTTCGGGCAGGAGGCGCGCCACTGCCTCCGTCCTTGTGCATGGCAGGGAAACGAGCCGGCCGACCTTTAATGGCGACAACCGGTCAGGGCCAAAGCAAAAGTCGCCTATTTCATGTCATGGACAGAACCACAGGCCAGCCATACCTGGTGGACACCGGGGCGGAGGTCAGCATTATTCCCGCGCAACGTTCCGACCGAACTACACCGCCGACCTCCTATCTTCAAGCTGTCAACGGTAGCCGAATACCTGTTTACAAGTCGCGGTCCCTCACCCTGAACCTTGGCCTGCGCCGCGTGTTCCATTGGGTTTTCCTCGTCGCTGACGTTCGCCGTGCTCTTATTGGCGCTGATTTCCTGGACCACCATGGACTGCTGGTCGATGTGAAACGCCAACGCCTGCTGGACACTGCTACGTTGCTCTCTGTTCATGGCGTCGTTTCCTGTGACTCGCCTATAGTCGCCCCAACCACAACAATTGCTGGTGATCCTTTTGCTTGCCTCCTTCAAAAGTTCCCCAACCTCACGCGACCACCCGACTGGACAAAGCCCGTACAACATGATGTACGTCATCACATCCTAACAACTGGTCCACCTGTATTTGCTCGCCCACGACGACTCGCCCCGGACAAACTCCAAATTGCCCGAGCAGAGTTCGAACACATGTTGGAACTTGGAATTATACGACCATCGTCCAGCAGCTGGGCGTCGCCGCTCCATCTGGTCCCCAAGAAATCAGGTGACTGGAGGCCATGTGGGGACTACCGATCCCTGAATGCAAAAACCATTCCGGACCGGTACCCACTGCCTAACATCCAAGATTTCACGTCGGCACTGGATGGCACTACAGTATTTTCCAAAATTGACCTGGTGCGAGCCTTTCACCAAATTCCTGTCGCACAAGAAGACATTCCAAAAACAGCCATTAGCACTCCATTTGGCCTCTTTGAATTTTTGAGAATGCCATTCGGTCTCCGAAATGCTGCACAGACATCACAGCGGTTCATCGACACAGTCACACGTGGTCTGCCGTTCGTTTTCGCCTACGTTGACGACTTGCTTGTGGCAAGCTCATCCCACGAAGAGCACCTCCAACATCTCCATCAGCTTTTTGAGCGCCTATCGGGAAATGGTATCGTCGTCAACACTGCCAAGAGCGAGTTCGGATTACTATCACTTGATTTTCTCGGCCATCGCTTGGATAACAACGGCATCCGCCCTCTTCCTCACAAAGTGCAAGCCATTATGGAGTTCCCCAAGCCAGCTTCAATCACTAAGCTGCGCCAGTTTCTAGGCCTGGTAAACTTTTACCGCCGATTCATAAGAAACTGTGCTATGCTGCTGGAACCCCTCGAGCGCTTGCTCTGCGGCAAACAATCGTCAACTGCACTGCCCTGGGACAGCACCACAGATGAAGCTTTCAATTCCATCAAGCACGCTTTGGCCGATGCCACACTGCTAGCTCATCCCAACCCCAGCTATCCGTTGTCGCTCATGACGGATGCCTCCAGCTCTGCGGTCGGAGCGGTACTGCAACAAGAAGTAAACGGTGGGTGGCAGCCCCTTGCCTTTTTCTCAAAACGCATGACTCCCGCACAAACACGTTACAGTGTTTTCGGCCGTGAGTTGCTCGCCATATTTCTCGCCGTGAAGCATTTCCGGCACCTGCTTGAAGGCCGCTCGTTCACAATCTTCACTGACCACAAGCCTCTAACCTACTCAATCGGCCGCTCTGAATCGTTATACACTCCACGTGAGGTGCGCCAGCTCGCCTTCATCTCAGAGTTTTCAACTGACATACGCCACGTCAGCGGCGTTGACAACTCACCAGCTGACGCTCTCAGTCGCGTGGATGCTATCACACGCAGTCGCTCCAAGAGCTCTATCTCAACATCATTTCCTTTCAACCTCCAAGAATTGGCTACAGAACAAGCTAGTGATTCTGAGCTCCGTCACCTACGTGACGCGTCAACATCTCTTCAGCTTGAACCAGTTACCTTTGAAGATGTGCCAATTGTTTGCGACACCTCCACGGGCACACCTCGGCCTTACCTAACCACCTCTTTCCGCAAGCAAATGTTTGACTCATATCACACTCTTGCACACCCAGGCATTCGCGCATCTCAAAAGCTTGTCTCATCACGCTTCGTCTGGCCGGGCATGAACGCAAATATCAGGGACTGGGTCTGCTCGTGCGCACCTTGTCAGCGCGCGAAAGTTCAGCGGTACCCTGTCCCCCCTACAAAGCCTTTCTTGCAACCCGACGAACGTTTCTCCGTTGTGCACGTCGACATTGTCGGCCCGCTACCTCCATGCCAAGGCTATCGCTATCTTCTGACATGTGTCGACCGCTTTACCCGATGGCCCGAAGCGACACCTATCCCCGACATGTCTGCAGCTACTGTCGCCGCAGCTTTTGTGTCCATTTGGGTATCCCGATTTGGCTGTCCAACGAAAGTTGTCACTGATCGAGGCCGGCAATTCGAGTCGTCCCTTTTCACGGAGCTGCTTCAACTTCTCGAAACAGCCCGCTTGCGAACTGCCTCCTACCACCCTCAAACAAATGGCCTCGTCGAGAGATTTCATCGCCATCTCAAGGCAGCACTCACAGCGCACGGCTGCCCAAACAAGTGGGTTGACAGACTTCCGCTCACGCTTCTCGGAATTCGATCTGCCTTCAAAGAGGACCTCTCCTGCGCTACTGCGGAGCTTGTTTACGGCACCTCGCTTCGCCTGCCAGCCGACTTCTTCGAAGAAAAGACCCTCACCTCCTCTGTAACAGCAAGCGAGTACGTCGACCAGCTTCGCGATGTGTTCCGAAACCTCCGTCCGCAGCCTACACGTTTTAACAAACCCCGTGCAGTGTACATCACTTCAGACTTGCAGGCAGCCACACATGTTTTTGTCCGTTACGGCCCCGTGCGCGGCTCGCTTCAGCCCCACTACCTCGGGCCATTCCCCGTTTTAGAACGTTTCCCTTCCAACTTCGTCGTCGACGTAAATGGGAAACGGGATACGATCGCGCTTGAGCGACTCAAGCCAGCATTCAGCGAGGCACCCGCGCTTAATTATCTCGCCTTCCCGGGACATGCGGACTCCGCCTTGCAAGTGCGCGGTTCGTCACCTCTTCGTCGCGTGCACTGGGCTGCCACTTGTGCATTGTGAGCATCGTTCGTCGCTTCCGCTTCCTCTCTAAGGGGGGAGCAATCTGTAGCGGCGCGGCGATGGAGCTGCGCACCACCCCCGCAGCCATAAACAACTCCGCGGGGCGTCCCGCGGGCCTCCCGTAAGCGAACCTTCGCGAGTGTTGGACACCAGGCACACGGACACATGATCCGACTCACTGTGCCGAAGGTCGTGCGCGAGCTCCCTTTTCTTATTACTTTGTTTACTGCTTTCCTTTCGCACTAGGTCCGCGCACCGCACTTCTCTATGCTCCTTTTCCTTCTTTTCTCCTCTCTCTCTCTAAAGCCCTCGCCACTTCCGGCGCACTGCGCGCGCCCGCTCAATTCTCTCTTTAGACAGAATAAACTAGACCTTGTTACCGAAAAGACGTGTGTCCGTCTCGTTTACCACGGCTCTACAAACGCGAGGGCAGCGCGCACCTCTAGGTTGTGTGTTCTTGAGTAGCACTTGTTATAAATAGAAAGAGAAAACACATCTGGTAGAAATGCACCAAACTAGAGTTGTGAATCAGGTCGACCAAGAATCGTCGGACTGCGATTTGCTTACGCGTTGTCACAGCGACAATCGTTCTCGCGTGTCTGCCATTGTTGTCAAGGTACAGTTAAACGGGAACAAAACACCGGTGGAACGAAGACACAGGAGTAGCAGTATCCGTTATGTCGGACGCAGAATGGGCGACACCATTAACAAACGCCAACCGGAAGGAAGAAACTGTCAATCTTGTTAGGTACGTACAATGGCCCTGTATGGTAAGAGTTTCAATTTGTCTCTAATAATCGGAATAGAGCCAGTTAATTTTCTTTTTCTTAGCATCTGCTAGGTTCAATGCTATATTTAACGAAGAAAAGCGTTCAAGAACCGAATTCTCTGCCCCTCGATGACTTTAGTGCATGGTGGATGCGTGAAGGAAGATCCGTTGTCCAATAAAGAGACACTTTATTCAAACGCCACAGGTTGTATTACGGTCCCAGCCTGATTCCCCGCTTTTATCACGCAAGCAAAACATTTACCATTGAATCATAGGCGGAAAGTTCTTATTTATCCGAGGAGACTAGGGTAAAGAACGCTGGGGCGTGACGGGCGCCTTCCAATATATACATATATATATATATATATATATATATATATATATATATTTATGTGTGTGTGTGTGTGTGTGTGTGTGTGTGTGTGTGTGTGTGTGTGTGTGTGTGTGTGTGTGTGTGTGTGTGTGTGTGTGTGTGTGTGTGTGTGT